>NC_086446.1:241953568-242253568 GCF_028390025.1 Pseudophryne corroboree
CTAAATATGTTCTCTTAAGGATCTTCCCTTTCTTTTAAATTGTAGCCGCATATGATAATACATATAGTGTCTGAAAATATGGTACAGATTATGGAAAACCATAGTTACCTACTTTGCTGCTCCCCCCCTCCAGGAGGGTTCAGCGTGGTAGGCGCATAGGGTGTGTGGCCAGCGGGAAAGTGGGCTGTCCGGGGGTGGTATCATGATTGCGTCATTGAGGCCCCGCCATACAGTGCTGAGACAAACACTGTATAGTGTTGGGCGGAGCTACGATGGCACGAATTGGGTCCCCATCGGAATACTTCGGCCCTGTCGTGACGTCATGATGCAGTCAGCATCCTGATGTCACTGGAGTCCGCTGCCAATCAGACAGGTGATGGAGTGGCTTTGCAACCATTCCCTCGCCGTCACTGCTGCCAGGACCTGCCGCTGCGCCGGCCGTGTCGCAGGACCCCCTGCTGATACTCTGGCCTCGCTGTGGAACCCCCAACCTCCTCCACATCTCCACCCGCCCCCCCTTCCCCCTGCTGGCGAGGCGAGCCGAACCCACCTCCGGAAAAATCCTGTAAACAGAATGCTCCTGGTCCCGTGCATTCCGGATATTATGGCATATTCAACTTTATACTATCTATCTATCTATCTATCTATCTATCTATCTATCTATCTATCTATCTATCTATCTATCTCAACGTTTTAGGCATGTTTGGGAAAAAATCCTGCAAAGTAAGAATGCTTTCAAAACTAGAAATGCTAATAGTTTTATTTTTATCAATTAACGAAATGCAAAGTGAATGAACAGAAGAGAAATCTAAATCAAATCAATATTTCAATATCTAATCAAATCACCCCTTGCCTTCAAAACATCATCAATTCTTCTAGGTACAATTGCACACAGTTTTGTTAAAAGCGTTTATTCAGTGTGCATATACAGCCTATATACTGTATACTCCTCCCTTTATTCATTAGTGTATTATATTTTTTGTAATTTATTACAGATTATATGTAATACTAATGCTGTGTATTTAAGTATGTTTATAAATATGATATGTAATTAATTTTTTCCCCTCTGCAATAAGTGTTTGATTTTCAGAATATAAAGTATTCTGGTGAATCAAAAATCAAATGCTAAATCTAATTTCTGAAATATGGATAAACCATGATGGATGCTAATAGTTTTTGCACTTTCAAGTTATTACAGAGAAATTGTTTTTTTTTTTTTTTATTAATTTACGGACACCAACAAATTCATCCCTGTCTTCATTTGTTTGTATGTATGTGTTTATGGTTTTAGGAGAACCAACAACTTCCTTATCTGAAGCCACATAAGTGGTCCGAAATGTTTGTAGGTTCTCTTGGTACTCATTTCAACTTTCGTAAATTACACAATTGGTTTCAGATGTTCTTTCACATTCAGAAAATGTATTTTACTGTAACTTAGTGATTCCCAAGTTTTCTTGGTTCATGGCACCCTTAGGGCCGAATACAATATGCCACGGTATCTCAATACGCAGGGAAAAGGCAGGCTTTTACACCTGAGGCTTTTCAATTACAGACCCCTTTTTTGTTATGCGATAAATTTGCTGCTACGGTTAACTCATAGGTTCCCAGATAAGTACCTGGAGCTATTGGTTAATTCAGAGGTTCCCAAACGCGGTCCTCAAGGCACCCCAAAGGTCCTGGTTTTAAATGTATCCATGCTTGGCCACAGGTGACTTAATTAGCACCTTAGTCAATTTGATTTAACAATCTGTGCTGATCCATGGATATACCTAAAACCTGGACTGTTGGGGTGCCTTGAGGACTGCATTTGGGAACCTCTGGGTTAATTAGTTTGCAGCACCCTCTTTAATGGCACTTACCGCAGGCTGTCATTGAATATTTTTGACAGACCAATTAGGCTGTGGTTAATTACCATGGGTAATTGAATCAGTCTCGGACTTTTTAGCAGCACACATACCGCTTTCACACCAGAAATGCAGGGTCTTACTCGGGAATACGGTCCCTGGATCATGCAGGGACATTCCTGGGTAAGACCCCTTGCATACCGCAGTCAGCAGCCCGGCATATTGCCGGGTTGCTGATGTCAGCGGTGACGCGGCGGGGGCAGCGCAAGAGATCACATGATCTCCAAGCGCCGCCTGCTACATAGAGAGTGAACGGGAGCCGGGGCACATTGACCCGGCTCCCGTTCACACTGACCAGGTTCCCGGGAAGATCCCGGGACCAACCCTGGTCGATTGCATGGTTGAGATGCCGTGGCAGGAATCTCGAGATTTTGACCCTGTACCTTTTCACACTGAGAAATGTCCCGGGTTGGTGCACGTTCGTGTGCAATAACCTGGGAAATTTTGGTCTGTGTGAAAGGGGTTTAAGGCTAAGGTGAAGATTCAGCTGGCATTGAGGTTTTGTTGGAACCGCTCACTCTAATGTAACACTTGCAAAATCAAGTACTTTGACCATAATAACCTCTTATGTGTGCTGTGCTTTATTGCGTATTCCCCCAAAAGTTTCTGGTTATGGTGGCTGGACCCTATAAGCTCTTTGGTTAAGTACTGCTGGCTATCTGGCAAGTCATTTATGCCATTGCAAGCTCCTTCTTTTGTGCAGTTTATATATACCTGTACAACATGCTGCCAAAGTATAACTAAAATCTATTGGGGGGGAATTCAACTGTGCCGTGTGATCCCCTGCTTGCCGTCTATAGTAATGGACATCTATCAGAGTAATTACATTTTTGCTCTGATCAGGCGCCCATTAGCATTTAACATGACTGAAAGCACCTTTGTGCGGCTAAACCCATCTAAAGATCTGTATTGGGTGTCTTAAGTCCGTGTTTAGGTACCCAGACTATGGAGTTTTCGCACATTTTTTTTTCTCACTCCTTCGGAGGCTGTGAGATACAAAAATGTGACTGCACTGGCTAATGGGCATCTGACCAGAGCAACAATTGAATTGCTCTAATAGACTCCCATTACTATAGACAGCCAGCAGGGAGTACAAGGCACAAGTGAATTCCCCCCTCTGTCCATTTCAATAAGGGAACAGACATTAACATCCTTTTGACCTTATATTATGTGTGTGTGGTCAGGGAGTGTGTTCTTCCAAATGACATGTGGTGGAGCTCTCTTCCCTTAACTTGCATAGTTATTGGGGAGGATCTGAAAGTATTATGCTTCTGCTCTTGTTCCTACAAAGGAATCCTGGAAAAACTTCTGGTCCAGTTGTCAGCAACAGCCCACCGAGCCCCATTAGTGTGTAAACGTCCTGTGTTCAGGAATGCAGAATGATGGCACAGTTAGGCAGCTCCAGGCAGAATTCCTAAGGCTTCCAGTACATTGTCCCTGTGGTCTAGTGGCACTTGTAAGGCCATCTTTGCTGAAGGGGATGGCAGCAAGATTCCATGGCTGCAATGCTGCCATATAACCAATACTAGCTTGACTGTGGAGCTTTGTTTCCTGGAACAGCTACACCACTACTCAAATTTATTTGAATGTCTCTGGTGTTATAGAAAATTGTCCAGTGCTGTTGCACTCGAAACCCATGTATTTTTTACGATCAGCGTAAAAACAAACAATTGAATATCGCCCCTACAATCTCCTGTCACTTTAGATGGCAAATCGGGTGCGATAATCAATTGAATACAATTGTTTTGTGTGCCTGATCTCCCCGCTGAAGTGATGGAAGATCCTTTTTTTTTTTTTCACGCTGATCTCGCCAATTAAGGTGTGAAAAGTGCAGAATGGAGCTACAATTTAATAGTTCAATTGGGCGTCATCTAGTGGCTGCTGGCAGGAAAAAAACATTTGAACTCCCCCCAAAAAGTCCTATTGACACACTTGATGTTGAGTGAAGTGTAGCAGTAAAACATTTTTTTTTCTTCTGTCTCCTGGATTTCAGTCCTTCCTGTCTCATCTGACATGATAATAAAACCTTATATCTGCAGTTACTGGAGCCAGATAATGACATGGAAACTTCTTTTATCAGCACACCTTAAAGCAGTCAACCTCTATGATTCGTCATATATTCTGCGGAGACAATGGGCCTAATTCAGACTGGATCGCTGCAGCGGCAGTGATCGCAGTCTGAAGCCCTTGCTGGAGTGCGCGTGCGCAGTGGCGCACTGCGTGTGCGCAACCCGGGAGCCCAGTGAGATGCTATCAGCATCTCAGGGCTGCGATTGCCTCTGCCTGATTGACAGGCAGGGACGGGAGGGGGGCCTGCGCCATTGGCAAGCATGGTCCGGACAATGGAGGCATGCCTGGACCGGTGTGGAGGGGGGTGGGGGCTGCGGCGGCTGCGTGACTCGGAGGAAACCCATGCAAGCATGGAATATACACAAGAATATACAAACTCCACACAGTTAGGGGCCATGGTGGGAATTGAACCCATTGCATCAGTTCTGTGAGGCAGTAATACTAACCATTACACCATCCATGAGTCACATGCTGGACTTTCCGATTGGCCCTTCTTATAGCCGCACTAACAGCTGTGCACAGTGTTGGCCTCACAACCAGACCGGCATCCTTACCACACATAGGGCCAGCCCCCACCGCAGGTGCACTTGCCGGCAGTGGCTCATCTCATCCTCCGGCTCCATGCACAGCTGCGCCGCCACAGCGTACCTTTTACCGGCTATCCTTGCAGGTTCACCCGCTGGCAACCTACTACTCTCCAGCTCCATACCCATGCAGCAGCATCAGGTACACAGTGTGACGACCATGCAGTAAGTGCAACTACCGGCTACTATGTACCATAGTTCCGGAGCCTGGTTGCCCATGCTAGGAGGCCAGCACCCAGTGCTGGAACAATTGCCAATAGACCCATCTAAAGTGGTGATATGGTGCAACAGGGCGTGCTAAATCAATTGAATTGCCCCCTTAATATATATTTAATTGTAACTATTTTGTGATATACTAGCAAAAAGATTATTTAATGTGTCTGACTTGCTATAATCAGACAGATTTTTTTTATTTTTTTATTTGGGTTAAAAATAATAAAGATTTTTGTTTTATGTAATTTGATGTCTAATTATGGATTTTTACCACTGGACTGGCGTTCTCATATTAATTTTCTCTGACGTCCTAAGTGGATGCTGGGGACTCCGTCAGGACCATGGGGAATTAGCGGCTCCGCAGGAGACAGGGCACAAAACTAAAGCTTTAGGATCAGGTGGTGTGTACTGGCTCCTCCCCCTATGACCCTCCTCCAAGCCTCAGGTTTTTGTGCCCGTCCGAGCAGGGTGCAATCTAGGTGGCTCTCTTAAGGAGCTGCTTAGAAAAAGTTTTTAGGTTTCTTATTTTCAGTGAGTCCTGCTGGCAACAGGCTCACTGCATCGAGGGACTTAGGGGAGAGAAGTTCAACTCACCTGCGTGCAGGATGGATTGGCTTCTTAGGCTACTGGACACCATTAGCTCCAGAGGGAGTCGGAACACAGGTCTCACCCTGGGGTTCGTCCCGGAGCCGCGCCGCCGACCCCCCTTGCAGATGCTGAAGATTGAAGGTCCAGAAACCGGCGGCAGAAGGCTTTTCAGTCTTCATGAAGGTAGCGCACAGCACTGCAGCTGTGCGCCATTGTTGTCACACACTTCACACCAACGGTCACGGAGGGTGCAGGGCGTTGCTGGGGGCGCCCTGGGCAGCAATGTATAATACCTTATTCTGGCTAAAAATACATCACATATAGCCCCTGGAGGCTATATGGATGTATTTAACCCCTGCCAGGTCTCAGAAAAACGGGAGAAGAAGCCCGCCGAAAAGGGGGCGGGGCCTATTCTCCTCAGCACACAGCACCATTTTCCCTCACAGAAATGCTGGTGGGAAGGCTCCCAGGCTCTCCCCTGCACTGCACTACAGAAACAGGGTTAAAACAGAGAGGGGGGGCACTTATTTGGCGATATGTATATATATATTAAAATGCTATAAGGGAAAAACACTTACATAAAGGTTGTCCCTGTATAATATAGCGTTTTTGGTGTGTGCTGGCAAACTCTCCCTCTGTCTCCCCAAAGGGCTAGTGGGGTCCTGTCCTCTATCAGAGCATTCCCTGTGTGTGTGCTGTGTGTCGGTACTTGTGTGTCGACATGTATGAGGACGATGTTGGTGAGGAGGCGGAGCAATTGCCGGTAATGGTGATGTCACTCTCTAGGGAGTCGACACCGGAATGGATGGCTTATTTAAGGAATTACGTGATAATGTCAACACGCTGCAAGGTCGGTTGACGACATGAGACGGCCGGCAAACCAATTAGTACCTGTCCAGGCGTCTAAAACACCGTCAGGGGCGTTAAAACGTCCTTTTTACCTCAGTCGGTCGACACAGACACGGACACTGACTCCAGTGTCGACGGTGAAGAAACAAACGTATTTTCCTTTAAGGCCACACGTTACTTGTTAAGGGCAATGAAGGAGATGTTACATATTTCTGATACTACAAGTACCACAAAAAAGGGTATTATGTGGAGTGTGAAAAAACTACATGTGGTTTTTCCTGAATCAGATAAATTAAATGAAGTGTGTGATGATGCGTGGGTTTCCCCCGATAGAAAATTATTGGCGGTATACCCTTTCCCGCCAGAAGTTATGGCGCGTTGGGAAACACACCTTAGGGTGGATAAGGCGCTCACACGCTTATAAAAACAAGTGGCGTTACCGTCTCCAGATACGGACGCCCTCAAGGAGCCAACTGATAGGAGGTTGGAAAATATCCTAAAAAGTATATACACACATACTGGTGTTATACTGCGACCAGCGATCGCCTCAGCCTGGATGGGCAGCGCTGGGGTGGCTTGGTCGGATTCCCTGACTGGAAATATTGATACCCTTGACAGGGACAGTATTTTATTGACTATAGAGCATTTAAAAGATGCATTTCTATATATGCGAAACTCTGGCATCAAGAGTAAGTGCGATGTCCATATCTGCCAGACGATGTTTATGGACACGACAGTGGTCAGGTGATGCAGATTCCAAACGGCACATGGAAGTATTGCCGTATAAAGGGGAGGAGTTATTTGGGGTCGGTCCATCGGACCTGGTGGCCACGGCAACAGCTAGAAAATCCACCTTTTTTTACCCCAAGTCACATCTCAGCAGAAAAAGACATAGTCTTTTCAGCCTCAGTCCTTTCGTCCCCATAATATCTGCCCAGGGATAGAGGTAAGGGAAGAAGACTGCAGCAGGCAGCCCATTCCCAGGAACAGAAGCCTTCCACCGCTTCTGCCAAGTCCTCAGCATGACGCTGGGGCCGTACAAACAGGTGCGGTGGGGGGTCGTCTCAAGAGTTTCAGCACGCAGTGGGCTCACTCGCAAGTGGACCCCTGGATCCTACAAGTAGTATCCCAGGGGTACAGATTGGAAATTCGAGACGTCTCCCCCTCGCAAGTTCCTGAAGTTTGCTTTACCAACGTCTACCTCCGACAGGGAGGCAGTATTGGAAACAATTCACAAGCTGTATTCCCAGCAGGTGATAATCAAAGTACCCCTCCTACAACAAGTAAAGGGGTATTATTCCACACTATATTGTGGTACTGAAGCCAGACGGCTCGGTGAGACCTATTCTAAATGGAGTCACTCAGAGCAGTGATAGCGAACCAGCAAGAAGGGGACTATATGGTGTCCCTGGACATCAAGGATGCTTACCTCCATGTCCACATTTGCCCTTCTCACAAAGGGTACCTCAGGTTCGTGGTACAAAACTGTCACTATCAGTTTCAGACGCTGCCGTTTGGATTGTCCACGGCACCCCGGGTCTTTACCAAGGTAATGGCCGAAATGATGATTCTTCTTCAAAGAAAAGGCGTCTTAATTATCCCTTACTTGGACGATCTCCTGATAAGGGCAAGGTCCAGAGAACAGTTGGAGGTCTGAGTAGCACTATCTCAAGTAGTTCTACGACAGCACGGGTGGATTCTAAATATTCCAAAATCGCAGCTGTCTCCGACGACACGTCTGCTGTCCCTAGGGATGATTCTGGACACAGTCCAGAAAAGGGTGTTTCTCCCGGAGGAGAAAGCCAGGGAGTTATCCGAGCTAGTCAGGAACCTCCAAAAACCAGGAAAAGTGTCAGTGCATCATTGCACAAGGGTCCTGGGAAAAATGGTGGCTTCTTACGAAGCGATTCCATTCGGCAGATTTCACGCAAGAACTTTTCAGTGGGATCTGCTGGACAAATGGTCCGGATCGCATCTTCAGATGCATCAGCGGATAACCCTGTCTCCAAGGACAAGGGTGTCTCTTCTGTGGTGGCTGCAGAGTGCTCATCTACTAAAGGGCCACAGTTATGCATTCAGGACTGGGTCCTGGTGACCACGGATTCCAGCTTGAAAGGCTGGGGAGCAGTCACACAGGGAAAAAATTTCCAGGGAGTGTGATCAAGTCTGGGGACTTCTCTCCGCATAAATATACTGGAGCTAAGAGCAATTTACAATGCTCTAAGCTTAGCAAGACCTCTGCTTCAAGGTCAGCCGGTATTGATCCAGTGGGACAACATCACGGCAGTCGCCCACGTAAACAGACAGGGCGGCACAAGAAGCAGGAGGACAATGGCAGAAACTGCAAGGATTCTTCGCTGGGCGGAAAATCATGTGATAGCACTGTCAGCAGTTTTCATTCCGGGAGTGGACAACTGGGAAGCAGACTTCCTCAGCACGACCTCCACCCGGGAGAGTGGGGACTTCATCGAGAAGTTTTTTCCACATGATTGTGCACCGTTGGGAAAGACCAAAGGTGGACATGATGGCGTCCCGCCTGAACAAAAAACTGGACAGGTATTGCGCTAGGTCAAGAGACCCTCAGGCAATAGCTGTGGACGTTCTGGTAACACCAGGGGTGTACCAGTCGGTGTATGTGTTCCCTCCTCTGCTTCTCATACCAAAGGTACTGAGAATTATAAGACGTAGAGGAGTAAGAACTATACTCGTGGCTCCGGATGGGCCATGAAGGACTTGGTACCCGGAACTTCAAGAGATGCTCACAGAGGACTCAGGGCCTCTGCCAATAAGAAGGGACTTGTTTCAGCAAGTACCATGTCTGTTCCAAGACTTACCGCGGCTGCGTTTGACGGCATGGCGGTTGAACGCCGGATCCTAAGGGAAAAAGGCATTCCGGAAGAGGTCATTCCTACCCTGGTCAAAGCCAGGAAGGAGGTGACCGCACAACATTATCACCACATGTGGCGAAAATATGTTGCGTGGTGTGAGGCCAGGAAGGCCCCACGAAGAAATTTCAACTCGGTCGATTCCTGCATTTCCTGCAAACAGGAGTGTCTATGGGCCTCAAATTGGGGTCCATTAAGGTTCAAATTTCGGCCCTGTCGATTTTCTTCCAGAAAGAATTGGCTTCAGTTCCTGAAGTCCAAAAATTTGACATGGGAATACTGCATATACAACCCCCTTTTGTGCCTCCAGTGGCACTGTGGGATCTCAACGTAGTCCTGGGATTCCTCAAATCACGGTGGTTTAAACCGCTCAAATCTGTGGATTTGAAATATCTCACATGGAAAGTGACCATGATGTTGGCCCTGGCCTCGGCCAGGCGAGTGTCAGAATTGGCGGCTTTGTCTCACAAAAGCCCATATCTGATTGTCCATTCGGACAGGGCAGAGCTGCGGACTCGTCCCCAGTTTCTCCCTAAGTTGGTGTCAGCGTTTCATCTGAACCAGCTTATTGTGGTACCTGCGGCTACTAGAGACTTGGAGGACTCCAAGTTGCTAGATGTTGTCAGGGCCCTGAAAATATAGATTCCAGGATGGCTGGAGTCAGGAAAACTGACTTGCTGTTATCCTGTATGCACCCAAAAAACTGGGTGCTCTTGCTTCTAAGCAGACGATTGCTAGTTGAATGTGTAGTACAATTCAGCTTGCACATTCTGTGGCAGGACTGCCACAGCCAAAATATATAAATGCCCATTCCACAAGGAAGGTGGGCTCATCTTGGGCGACTGCCCGAGGGGTCTCGGCTTTACAACTTTGCCGAGCTGCTACTTGGTCAGGGGCACACCCTGGCTGAGGAGGACCTGGAGTTCTCTCACTCGGTGCTGCAGAGTCATCCGCACTCTCCCGCCCGTTTGGGAGCTTTGGTATAATCCCCATGGTCCTGACGGAGTCCCCAGCATCCACTTAGGACGTCAGAGAAAATAAGATTTTACTTACCGATAAATCTATTTCTCGTAGTCCGTAGTGGATGCTGGGCGCCCATCCCAAGTGCGGATTGTCTGCAATACTTGTACATACTTGTTGTTACAAAAAAATCGGGTTGTTATTGTTGTGAGCCGTCTGTTCAGAGGCTCCTTCGTTTGTCATACTGTTAACTGGGTTCAGATCACAAGTTATACGGTGTGATTGGTGTGGCTGGTATGAGTCTTACCCGGGATTCAATATCCTTCCTTATTGTGTACGCTCGTCCGGGCACAGTATCCTAACTGAGGCTTGGAGGAGGGTCATAGGGGGAGGAGCCAGTACACACCACCTGATCCTAAAGCTTTAGTTTTGTGCCCTGTCTCCTGCGGAGCCGCTAATTCCCCACGGTCCTGACGGAGTCCCCAGCATCCACTACGGACTACGAGAAATAGATTTATCGGTAAGTAAAATCTTATTTTATGATTATTTAATCCACATCACTGTCCTTCTAGTAGGAGCTTTGGCACTGGCATTTATTTTCTGTATGGTATTTCACAACACTGGCTCCTTCTACAATCTTTAGTGGTGATTTGTTTAAATAATACATAACTATGATAGGAATTTATTTTGGGTGGTGACGTTGAGTTAAACAACTTGGTTGATACCTGACCTACTGTAAGTATTGCATTACAGAACTGCACTATTATGGGAAAACATTGATATGGAACTCTGTGTGTGTGTAAATATAACTAGTCAGACAGCATCCTTTTGGCTTTTTACGAGTGCAATTTCATTATTTCCCCATTGTAGCGTAAGAGAACCGAAGTCCGAGTTGAATGGGTTTTTTTTTTTTTTGTTAACATGAATATTTTGCTTGCAACCATCTATAAGAATGGTGGAGATGTCAACTGACTTCAGCTTGGCAAGAAGCCAGGATTATTGTTCATTTATATCGTTTAAACAATGTTGTAGCCTCTCTGTAGCAGTTTAAATATTAACTTAAACGGCAAGGGCTTGTATAAAACGGTGTTTTTAAGTTTGTCATTTAAATGCCCTTTGTCAATAAAAGTAATTCAAGTAAATAGACCTGTACACATGCACTGTCTGTATTTTGCAAATACTACCTGTTAGCACATTGGCACACCATGCTGCAGGGAGTCTTAGAGAACACACTAATAACAGTTTTCCACCAAAAACCCGGCTCTGACCTGTGTAATGGAACACTGCTTCAGAGTGGCTTGAAACCCTGTACACACCGCAGGCTGAACCCAAGTTAGTAGCAGATCTTCTCTCTGCCGGCACTTGGAGATGGCATTGTCAAATCACCAGCGAGCCAGCTTTCCTTAGGCTTTTATCGTGGCCTGGGTCACGCGTTTACACTGTAAGCTGCCCTGGTACTTCCAGGCTTCAACCCTGGTAGATACCAGAGGAGGATTCCCAGAGCCGGCCCTAGGCATAGGCGAACTAGGCAAATGCCTAGGGGATTTGGAATGCCTTGGGGCACAAGCAGCTTCTGCTGATTAAAATGATATGCAGAATGCCTATATTCTATTCGGCTGTATCTGCATACAAAATGCTATATTACAGTGTATTCCTGGAAATCACTGTAATATAGCATTTCGTATGCAGATAAACCACAGTCACACACAGAATATAGGCATGCCACATATCATTTTAATCAGCAGAAGCTGCTTGTGCATCCTAGTCACATAGCAACACTATTAAGATGATCAAGCAAAAAAAGGCCCCTGACATTAGCAGAGCTGACCGGGAGCTGCCAGCTGACTCAAGCCCGGCATCTCCTGCTGCATGGCGTATTGAGGCAAGGTGTATGAGGACACATCTGTATCCAAGCAGAGGCAGAGGTCACAGTGTTAGCTGCTGTGTGAGTGTTGTGTGTGGGTGGGTTGCTTGTACAATAGTGTTCGGCATATGTGTAAGGCGTATTATGTGTGTCATCTGTATGAATGCATTAATACTGTGCAGCATATGTGTAAAGGGCACTATGTGTGTTATGTGTATAAGGGCATTATTAATGTGCGGTGTATGTGTAAGGAACATTGGGGCAGATGTATTAACCTGGAGAAGGCATAAGGAGGTGATAAACCAGTGATATGTGCAAGGTGATAACGGCACCAGCCAATCAGATCCTAACTGTTAATTTACATATTGGAGCTGATTGGCTGGTGCCTTTATCACCTTGCACATATCACTGGTTTATCACTTCCTTATGCCTTCTCCCGGTTAATACATCTGCCCCATTATGTGTATAAAGGCATTAATAAAGGTTGGCAAATGTGTAAGGTGGATTATGTTTATAAGGACATTAATAATGTGGGTCATATGTGTAAGGGGCATTACTGTGTGGTATTAGGTGTATAAAGGCATTACTGGTGTGTGGCATTATGTGTTCTATCGTGTGGCGTAACATATAGAAAGGGCACTACTGTGTGGTCTAATGTGAATAAAGAGCAATATGGTGTGATGTAATGTGAATAAGGGGCACTACTGTGAGGAGTAACGTTTATAAGGTAAAGTGGTACTACTGTGTGATGTAACGTGAATAAGGGACACTATTGCATGATAAAATATGAATAAGGTTGCACTACTCTGTAGTCTAATTTCAGTTGGGGGTACTGTTGTGTGGCCATGCCCCTTACCAGGAACATGTCCCTTTTATGCACACTGTTCCTCTTTAAAATAAAGGGGTAGGAGCACCAAAATGAGGACTTCTATGGCCGAGGGGAGAGGGGTGATAGTGCTGGGTCAGAGGTGAAAATAGCGGTGGTGCTAGGCCAGAATCTTGCCTATGGCATCATATTGGTTAGGGCCGTCTCTGAGGATTCCTTGGTAACTGGTACCGGGTTATTTTAAGAGACACTTTTTCAACGAGTCACAACCTGAGTAGACCCGGCAATAACTAGGGTAATTGAGACAGTGAAAAAGCGGTATAAGTGAAGGCCAAGTGATGGGTTTTATTTTCCTCCAATGACCTATGTGTCCGAGCTTCAAAATGGCATAAGAAATTAATGTTTGAAAATGATACTGCTCTCTGTCTCTATGTGTGTGTGTTTGGCCGTGTGAAGTGAGCAGATCCGGAAAGAAATGTGTACATTTGGATTCATATAGGGGAGAGGATGTTCTTACTGTACTTCGGAGAAATGTGTAAATGTGTTCAGAGAGAGAGGTCAGCAGTTACTGGGGAAGGAAGTAGCTAGCACCTTCTGCTGTCATTCAGAGCTGCTCATAGCGAGACTATGGACTACATAATACAGTGCATTTCTCTATTGTTCTGTCCATAGATACCGCTCACATACACATGGTGGAAACAGCTCAATTGTGGGTTGACAGGTTATTTACGTGAATGCAGCCTATCAATTTACTAGGGACTAGTAACATCACTAAAGCCTCAACAGTGTGTGCTTGTCGGTTCCACTTTCAAAAGCCACGAAGATAAATTTAGTCATGTACTGTACATACTTTATTTGGCTTACTGTATTTTCTTTTCTTGTGCCCCTTTGGCTGTGGTGTATTAGTTTTAGGCTGCCAGTAGTGAGGTCACTTACACACTGCCTCCCCTTCCTGGTTCGTTCTATTTAATACAGAAGTCTTTCTGTGTTCACACTATTGCTATGGCATGAAGCAGTAAGTACATGCTCTCAGCACAGGGGTGTAAGCTGGCAGCAGTCGCCTGTTTCTATCATCTCTCAGATCTCTTCTGTCTCATGATATCATGCTGCTACATTTACCCCCGGAAAGATAAGACATTGTTGGAAAAAGACTGCTGGCGGCCTGGTACTAAGGGAACACAGGTTCTTAGCGAGGACTTTAGAAGTCTGATGTTGTCCTCTTTCTTTTTAAACTAGTTACTTGGGTTGGACTTTGAAAATAAACAAAACGGCTATTGTGCCTTCCTTTTGGGGCTGATTTATGATTGATAGCAACTGTTTCCCATTACCTATCATTTCGCAGTACGAAATTATTTTTCTGCTCCATTTGTTACGTTTTTCCTGTCGGGACAGTGGCTCAGATAAGAGCTTTCCCAGTGTAAATATTTACGTAATCGCTTTACTGACTCAGATCTGTCTTTTCTACTGAGCGATGGCTGCTGATGTGCAAGTTTAGGGAACCATGGAAGGATCCGAAGATCCTGCTCTATCAAAAATGCAATACTATAACGTATAGGCTACAATGGCTGCTGAAATCTGAAGATGGCATTAGCGGCAGAGACCAAGCTTCGAAAACTTAAGATTTTCTGTGGGGAATTCAGTTGTTTTGTGGTAGCCCACCAGAGCAATTCAAGTGTGTGTGTGTCCCCCACTTGGGCGTGCGCGCCCATTAGTTCTGGTATTAGCTGCGCAAAGTGGCTAATCCCGTCTAAAGTCCAGGTTTGGGGGCACAAACTACAGTGTTCACACATTTCAGCTTGCTCCTGATGAGGCTGCAAGCTGAAATGTGTCCTTCCATTGCATGAGCGCCCAAAAGGAGCAACCGTTGAATTGCTCAGTCAGGCACCATCTGGCTTCAGCCAGGATGAAAAACAATTGAATTCTCTCCTCTGAGCGTGATAAATTAGCCATTTTTTTAGTCTCCATAGAAAGCTGTGGGACTGATTTTGCAATAGATATCTGCTGTGGTACCTTCACAATAAATAAACCCCATACTTAATTGATGCTCCAGAATGTATATTTATCGAGGATTAACTGCAAAAATACTTTTCCAGGCCATTTTAGTAGTTTTAAATAGTGTCATTACAGCACCCTGCATTAAAATCAGTGAGGAGGGCATATTTTAACGTGAAGTATCGCTACTGTTTCTGTAGTGATAAATCACGTCTAAAAATGTTACCCATATAAATTAAAATATGCCCTCCTAACTGATTAGGTGCAGGGTGCTGGAATGACACTTGTGTAAAATGCTATGCATATAAATGTTCTTGGTTTCTGAAAGGATTTCCCTGGATTTATTTCAGTTATGATAAGTGATCTCTTAAGCCGGGTACACAGTAGCCGATGTGTGTACCCGGCAATGGGCCTAATTCAGACCTGATCGCTAGGCTGCGTTTTCGTATGGCCTGAGATCAGGTCTGAACTGCGCATGTGTATGCACCGCAATGCGCAGGCGCATTGGTCCGCAGCGACGGGGAGCGTCGGGCAGCGACTGGATGTGCGAGAAAAGCGATTGCAAGGTGACTGACGGGAAGAGGCCGTTTGTGGGCGGCAACTGACCATTTGTAAGGAGTGTCCGGAGAAACGCAGGCGGGACCAGGCGTTTGAAGGGAGGGTTTCTGACTATCGCTCCGGCCTCGATCATCGCACTGGAAGAGTAAGTCCTGGGCTGTACAGAGACTGCAAAAATTTCTGTTTGTACAGCTCTCCTGCACGTGCGATCGCACCCCCCCTGCACAGCAATTTCCTCTCCCCTGTAAGCGGCGACTACCTAATCGCAGGGATGCAAAAAACGCACCCTAGCGATCAGGTCTGAATTAGGCCCAATATTGGCAGCGGTGGGGACCCGGCAGGATACGGGTATCGGCAAGTGCATACACACTTGCCAGTGACCGCAGGGGGAGCGGGGACCATGCTGCAGCATGGCCATCTTTAACTAGAATCTCCCTCGGGTGGACTGTTCAGACGAGGTAGGGGGTCATTAACGATGCGCGGGAGCGATATTGAGTGTACGCACTAGACAAGATAGTAAAAGATATCGCTCAGATCGGCCCTCCTGAGCGATATCTTTTACTTTTTTACTTTCGTCTAGTGTGTGTCGGGCTTTAATCTCCTAGCCAAATCATGGTACAATGACAACTGTGACTGGGCATAGATGTTCTATATTATAGTCTGTTTATGAAAGCTAGAGTAGGTAAAAAGGTAGGTGGAGTTGCTTTTTATGAAGACCTTTATTTATTTAACAGTTGTAGTATATTCTATTGCACTTTTACAACTGGGTACAAATGGTAAAACAAGACTGGGCAATAACTTACAGACAAACAGGTAAGAGGACCCTACTCGCAGGCTTACAATCTACGGCAGGCCTTGCTAACCTGTGGCTCTCCAGCTGTTTTGAAACTACACATCCCAGAATGCCCTGCCACCTTTAGCATTCCCTAAAAGAAAACCTGTGGCAGAGCATGGTGGGACTTGTAGTTTCACAACAGCCGGAGGACCACAGGTTGGCCAGGCCATATCTAGAGGAAAATATGCATTGATACACAAGTATATGTGCTATCTATTGCATATTGGGTCCGATTAATGCTTATATGGCATTGCACAGCTGCAATGGCTGTGCAATTCCATCTAAATCAAATTCTAATGCGGCAGGCAGCGCCTGTAGGAGATAGACGCCTCATGTCAGCATTAGCAAGGATCCGAGTGCCTTCTGATCGCCGAGATCCCATACTGAATCTCTCCACGCCGCGCCCCCCACGGCCATCATGGAACTAAGTGGGCACCTCCAGGCAATCCAGCTATACACAGCCACAATGCTGTGCAGCCACCCCCTGGGCAAACAACAACCTCTTTTGAACTGTCAAAAGTGAAAGCAAAGTTAATGGTATTAGATGGTATGTATTCAAAAGTGTTCATCTTTACCAAATGCTACTGATAAAGGTATACATCCAGGTGATTGGAGACTGACAAAAGAAGCATTTGATATGGAGCCCAGCTTAAGAATTCAGCAACTACAAATACATGAATTTGATTCATAGGTAAAGAAATAGGTCTAGCTAAAAAAAAATTACTATTGTTAAAACTTTGAAAACATAAAGAAAAACAAATCCAGTAGACACAAATAGAGTAGTTCCATCTGGAGTAGTCAGGTTTGTGCTAGCGCCATGCCAATGAGAAAACACATCTGCTGTGATCTCAGAGAGGCAATTGTTACTGCTCATCACTCTGGAAAGGGTTATAAGGTCTTTTCCAAACAATTTTAAGTTATTCACTGTATAGTGATGAATAGTATTTACAATTGGAGAACCTTGATGATAGTTGACAATGTTCCCAGGAGTAGGCGTACGAGCAAATTGACCCTAAAATATAAAGAGAGATGTGAATCTCTAAGAAACCACGAAGAACCCAAATGCCGCATACAGAGATCTCTAGATTTATGTTAACATAATAAATGCCCTGTTCAGGACTCTTAACAGAAGAAGTCTGACCTGACTTTGTATTGTTTTCATGGTAGGTTGGCCAGGAATTCAGTTTGTTAATTTACCTCCCAAAAAACATTGTCACGCATCTTAACAACACTCAGTTCTTTACAAGAATTTCTGTAATACAAGTCCAAATTTAATATGTTTGCCTCAAATACTTATTTTAACACATGACTTCTTATGCTGGCTTATTTTTTGTTTGTTCAGTAAAAGATGACAAAGTACAGTCTGGGAAAATAGAAAGTGTATTTTTTTAGTTTTAACCTAACTCACGGCCTTAACTGTGTGGAGTTTGTATATTCTCTACGTACGTACGTACGTACGTACGTACGTACGTACGTACGTACGTACGTACGTACGTACGTACGTACGTACGTGGAGTACCCCCTGCATACTCCAGTTTCCTTTCACACTCCAAAAATATACTTGTAGGTTAATTGGCTCCTGACAAAAAAAAAATCAAACAAAATATGTTTACTGTAGTGTGTATGCGTGTGCATGTACATGTGTTTATGGCAGACTAGATGGGCCAAGTATTTCTTGCTGTCTTATTCAATGTTTCTGTATTATATGATCTTCAACATGTGTCTAGTCCAGTGATGGTCAACAGACGGCTGTTAGCTTTGCATGTGGCCCTCCAAGCCTTCACTTGTAAATCCCCAGTTCCTTCCTGCTTTGGTGTGATATTTGTTAATTGTACAGTAGCTTGTAAAACTACAGTTAGGGCAGGGCCGGATTTAGGGGTGGCGAAGGGGGCGACCCCCCCCTAACAGTCATAGCCACGCCCACTTTTGAGCTGAAGAGAGCTCTCCAGGGAGAGCCTGAGGCAGAACGCTGTGCTGCAGCCTATACCACAGCAGCACAGAGGAGCCAGGAGTGCAAGGGTTACAGAGCATATGCCCCTCACTTGCAGGTGTGTGGGTACCAGGGCTAATAAATACAATTGCCCCACAGCACAGTCACATGTACATAGAACAATCACAAAGCACTATCTCAGTCTCACTCAAAAAGTTCAGTTTTTCAGGAATTGAGAGAGGAGGAGTTAGGATTGCAGATGGGAGGAGTTGAGACTAGAGAGAGGAGTCGTCGAGATTAAACAGTAAACCCCCCCCCCCCCCTAAAAGAAAAGCTTAGATCCGTCCCTGAGTTAGGGCCCCCGTCCCCTCCCTCAACTCACAGTTCTCATGGGCTGTCAGACCTCCAGTCACAGCCTCTCTTCTGTTTTCTACCCCAAACGATGTTGAGACAGGAATAGTCTTTCCTGTTGGCTCTTATAGCCAGCAGGTCCACTGTGGAGAGGGGTTGCAGGCGCTGATAGAAGGGAACAGTCCTGTCCTAACACCTCCCACAGCCCCAGTGGCAATTTGGGGAAATGGACAAGAGACTCAGATTAGGGACTTGATGGGATGTGAGGAGAATAAATATGAAAGGGTAAAGGTAGTGGGAGGGACATAAATGAGAGACAAAGGAGTTGAGAAGGTCAGAGATGAGACACAGGATGTGTGGGGAACAGTAATGAGACAGAGATGGGGATATGTGAGGGGGACAGAGATGACAGGGATAAATTTAGGTAAAGGGATAGAGATAACAGACGGGTGTAGGTGAGGGGGACAGATGAGATAAGGGTGAGAGGAAAAAAAATCCCAGACATGTAGACTTTTGCTGTGCGCAATTGTGATTTATATTAATATGGGCCAAAGCTATCCTGAGCATACGGATGCCCACTGCTATTGCACAATTTCCGTCCGACGGCGTATAATTGCTGATGCATAGGTAACATCGCCGCAAATTGGGTCATGTGGCAGAGCCAGAGTGCCTCTAGACGTGGAGGCTGAGCTGCTTTCCAGGGACGCAGAGGGATCTCTGGTAGAAAGTAAGATCGCAAGTGCTAATATGACCGCCCCAAAAACACCATCTGAACGGCCGTGACGCATCTGCGTTTACCCAACCACTCCCCGTTGCCACCCCCCAAACGCTGTCTTCCTGTCATTCACTTTGCAACTAATTCCTCTGAGCGACCGCAATCGCAAGTCACTCGCTGCGCGTGTACACTAGGACTCTGTGCATGCTCAGTAACAAAACATTGACTGATTAGCATACGATAGCTGCTTTGCGGCTGCATCTGAATTGGGCCCTTTGTACAATTCTTCTTTTGAAGCAGCTTGAGAGTCTTCTCATGTGGGTGAGCCCTTTAATATCTACATTACTAAAGTAAAGGGAAAACCTATTTTGTTGGGGCTGTACATTTATTTGGAGTGCAGAGATAATAAGAATATTTCTTTGGGTTTGCTGTCCTGCAGAGGCTCCATTTGAACCAGCCACCTACAGTACTTCTGGGTGTTGTATGTTAGGTAGATAAGACTTAGGTCGACCACTATTGGTCGACATGGTTTCTAGGTCGACAGGGACTATAGGTCAACATGTACTAGGTCGACATGAGTTTTCTTTTCTGGGTGTCGTTTTCTTCGTACAGTGACCGGGAACCCCAAATAGTGCACCGTGTCCCCTTGCATGGCTCGCAAGCTTCGGGCAAGGTTCCTCGCTGCGCTCGGCACAGGTTACTGTTCCCAGTTGTAGTCCACGTGGATCATAAAGTATGAAAAAGTTATTAAAATGAAAAAAAAGTGAAAAACTTATGTCGACCTTGTCATGTCGACCTAGAAATCATGTCTACCTACTTACTGTCGACCAATAGTGGTCGAACTAGACAGTGTCAACCTACTTACTGTTGACCTAAACATCGGATCCCGTACTTCTTACTAGCGGACTATTTATGAAGCCCTATCCCTATGGAAACTGCTGTTGCCCTATGACGATCACCATTTTAGAAATATAAAAATTGTTCCTAAAAATCGTTCATGGTATGGATGATTACAGAATGGAAGCTTCCAGGCAACTTTTATCAAGTCATAGACAAATTAGTGTCTATTATGGAAGTTATAGCTATAGAACATAGGAGAATAATGTACCTGAAGGGCAGTTGATGTACAGTAAGTGCACCTGTACTACAGTACATGTAAGAATTTCCAGTTGCCAGTGTTAAAAATGATGAATTTTTTTGAGAAAGTGTATCCTCCCTACTTATACCCCACACAGAAAACCAGATTACTGGGTATAGCCCTTTTACCTGGTAATTTGTGGATCAACACAGGTTCTTTTTCTGTGTGAAAGGGTCAACCGGTGTCGAAATTCAAAGGACTTCGACCCTGGTTTTTATTAGGGTCGAAGACCCAGCAGTTGTGACCCGGGTTCACCCTTTGACACAGGAGAAATACCCAGCTTGATCAGCAAATTACAAAGTTGAACTGCTTCACGCAGTAAATAACTTTTCTGTGTAAAAGGGGGTTCTGGCTGAGACCGTCAAAATGACCCGACGATCAAATGCGGGGTAAAAGCTGGGGTTTACAGGTATTTCTGGGTAAACATGGTATTCGTAAACAAAGCAAGAATTTTGTGAAATGAAATTCTCTGGTGGGAATATTGCATTTACTGAGGATAAATACAAAAATAAAAGTAAATCAATAGCACTACTGCAGATAGAAAATAAATGGAAACCATTTAGGGGGTCTAATTCTTTACTTCTATTCTGGTTTTGCTGCCTGACATTAACCGTGCTGCTGAAGTGTTATATGTGTTGCTGCATTATATCTTCATTTATTGTGTCTCAGGGTTGGGTATGGGTTAACGGCGGGCAGGATTCCGGCGATCAGCATCCTCCCACAAAATGCCGGCCGGGAGGCGGGAGGGCAACGAGTTCCCTTGCAGGTTCTGTTTGCAGTCTATGGGTGTAGTGGACACCCAGGAGTGGGAATAGTCCCTACTAGTCAGCATACCGACATTCTTGGGCGGGATGTAGGTGCCGGTAATGTGACCGCTGGTCACATAACTACATCCCGTGTCTCAAGCAGTATTGACAAATGATACTCCTGGATCCTTTTGCGAGATGTGTTTTTATATTTTTCTGGTGTTCTACATACTCAGTATTTCTCTTACGTCCTAGAGGATGCTGGGGACTCTGTAAGGACCATGGGGAATAGACGGGCTCCGCAGAAGACATGGGCACTAAAAAAGAACTTTAGGTATGGGTGTGCACTGGCTCCTCCCTCTATGCCCCTCCTCCAGACCTCAGTTTAAGACTGTGCCCAGAGGAGACTGGGTGCACTACAGGGAGCTCTCCTGAGCTTGCTGAAAGAAAGTATTTTGTTAGGTTTTTTATTTTCAGGGAGACCTGCTGGCAACAGGCTCCCTGCACCGTGGGACTGAGGATAGAGAAGCAGGCCTACTTAAGTGATAGGCTCTGCTTCTTGGGCTACTGGACACCATTAGCTCCAGAGGGAGTCAGAACGCAGGTCTCCCCTAGTGGTTCGTCCCGGAGCTGTGCCGCCGTCCTCCTCGCAGAGCCGGAAGATAGAAGCCGGGTGAGTATAGGAAGACAGAAGACTTCAAAGGCGGCAGAAGACTTCAGAGCTTCACTGAGGTAATGCGCGGCGGTAACGCTGCGCACCATTGCTCCCTCACAGAACACACACAGCGCACACTGTTGGGTGCAGGGGGGGGGGGGGTGCGCGCCCTGGGCAGCAATGTATACCTCTAAGACTGGCTATACATATATATATACACTTTTTTGTGGTATTTACAGTGAATCCCCGCCAGTTGTTTTAAAAGAGCGGGACCGAAGCCCGCCACTGAGGGGGCGGGGCTTCTCCCTTAGCACTCACCAGCGCCATTTTCTCCACAGCACACGCTGAGAAGCTGGCTCCCTGGACTCTCCCCTACTGATCACCGGTGACAGAGGGTTTTAAAGAAGGGGGGGGGGGGCACATAATTTGGCGCAGTACATATATAAAGAAGCGCTGTATCTGGGTAATTTTTTCCAGGGTTATTGGCGCTGGGTGTGTGCTGGCATACTCTCTCTCTCTGTCTCTCCAAAGGGCCTTGTGGGGGAACTGTCTCCAGATTAGAGCTTTTTCTGAGTGTGTGGTGTGTCGGTACGTGCGTGTCGGCATGTCTGAAGCGGAAGGCTCTACTAGGGATGAGGTGGAGCGCATGAGTCTGGTGTCTCCATCGGCAACGCCGACACATGACTGGATGGATATGTGGAATATTTTAAATGCAAATGTGAATTTATTGCACAAACGTTTGGACCAAGCAGAGTCCAGGGACGGTACAGGGGGTCATGCCCTGCCTTTCCCTATGTCACAGGGGCCTTCTGGGTCTCAAAAACGTCCACTTTCTCCGGTAGTCGACACAGATACCGATACGGATTCTGAATCCAGTGTCGATTATGATGATGCGAGGTTGCAGCCAAAATTGGCAAAGAGTATTCATTATATGATTATTGCTATAAAGGATGTGCTGCATATTATAGATGACCCCGTTGTACCTAATCCAAAGATCCACATGTTCAAAGAAAAGAAACCTGAGGTTACTTTTCCACCTTCTTTTGAATTAAATGAGTTATTTGAAAGTGCTTGGGAAACTCCAGACAAGAAACTGCAGATTCCCAAAAGGATTCTTATGGCGTATCCTTTCCCGATAAAGGACAAGATACGGTGGGAATCCTCCCCAAGGGTGGACAAAGCGTTGACGCGCCTTTCCAAAAAGGTGGCGCTGCAGTCTCAGGATACCGCTGCCCTCGGGGATTCTGCTGATCGCAAGCAGGAAACTTCCTTGAAGTCGATTTACACGCATACCGGTACATTACTCAGGCCGGCAATAGCGTCGGCTTGGGTTTGTAGCTCTGTAATAGCGTGGACCGATACCTTATCTGCTGAAATGGATACGATGGATAAGGAAACTATTTTATTGCTCCTGTGCCATATTAAGGATGCGGTCCTTTATATGAGAGAGGCTCAGAGGGATGTGGGCATACTGGAGTCCAGAGCGAACGCTATGGCGATTTCTGCCAGGCGAGCACTGTGGACCCGACTCGAAACGGCATATGGAGGTTTTGCCTTACAAGGGTGAGGAATTGTTTAGGGAAGGTCTCGCGGACCTAGTTTCCACGGCTACTGCAGGTAAATCAACCTTTTTACCTTATGTTTCCTCACAGCCTAAGAAAGCGGCACATTATCAGATGCAGTCCTTTCGGTCGCATAAATCCAAGAGAGCTCGGGGATCTTCCTTTCTTGCCAGAGGTAAGGGCAAAGGGAAAAAGCTGCCAGCTACAGCCAGTTCCCAGGAACAAAAGTCCTCCCCGGCTTCTACTAAATCCACCGCATGACGCTGGGGCTCCGCGGGGGGAGTCCACTCCTGTGGGGGCACGTCTTCGTCTTTTCAGCCAAGTCTGGGTTAACTCTCAGGTGGATCCCTGGGCAATAGACATTGTTTCCCAGGGGTACAAGCTGGAATTCGAAGAGGTGCCTCCTCGCCGGTTTTTCAAATCGGCACTGCCGACTTCTTCCCCAGATAGGGAGGTAGTTTTGGCAGCAATTCAAAAGTTGTGCCTTCAACAAGTGGTGGTCAAGTTCCCCTGCTGCAGCAGGGGATGGGCTATTACTCAACCCTGTTTGTGGTCCCGAAACCGGACGGTTCGGTCAGACCCATTCTGAATTTAAAATCCTTAAACCTATACTTAAAGAGGTTCAAGTTCAAGATGGAATCGCTCAGAGCGGTCATCGCAAGTCTGGAAGGGGGAGATTATATGGTGTCCCTAGACATAAAGGATGCATACCTTCATGTCCCCATATATCAACCTCATCAGGCGTTCCTGAGATTTGTGGTGCAGGATTGTCATTACCAATTTCAGACGTTGCCGTTTGGGCTTTCCACGGCCCCGAGGATTTTTACCAAATTAATGGCAGAGATGATGGTGCTCCTGCGCAAGCAGGGTGTCACAATTATCCCATACTTGGACGATCTCCTGATAAAAGCGAGATCGAGAGAACAGTTGCTGGACAGCGTATCTCTCTCCCTGAGGGTGTTGCAACAACACGGTTGGATTCTCAATCTACCAAAGTCACAGTTAGTTCCAACGACCCGGATGCCTTTCTTAAGCATGATTCTGGACACGGAACAAAAGAGGGTCTTTCTCCCGATGGAAAAGGCCCAGGAACTTCAGAGCTTGGTCAGGGACCTGTTAAAGCCAGACAGGGTGTCGGTACATCACTGCACTCGAGTTCTGGGAAAGATGGTGGCATCTTACGAGGCCATTCCATTCGGCAGGTTCCATGCCAGGACTTTTCAGTGGGACCTTCTGGACAAGTGGTCCGGGTCACATCTACAGATTCATCAGATGATCCGCCTGTCCCCCAGGGCCAGGGTATCTCTCTTGTGGTGGCTGCAGAGTGCTCACCTTCTAGAGGGTCGCAGGTTCGGCATTCAGGACTGGGTTCTGGTGACCACGGACGCGAGCCTCCGAGGATGGGGAGCAGTCACACAGGGAAGAAACTTCCAAGGTCTGTGGTCAAGCCAGGAGACTTGTCTACACATCAACGTACTGGAATTAAGGGCCATATACAACGGCCTTCATCAAGCCGAGACCTTACTTCGAGGTCTACCGGTTCTGATTGTCAGACAACATCACAGCAGTGGCTCATGTAAACCGCCAAGGCGGCACAAGGAGCAGAGTGGCAATGGCAGAAGCCTCAAAGATTCTTCGATGGGCGGAGAGTCATGTAAGCGCTCTGTCAGCAGTCTTCATTCCGGGAGTGGACAACTGGGAGGCAGACTTCCTAAGCAGACACGATCTGCATACAGGAGAGTGGGGACTTCATCAGGAAGTCTTTGCAGATATTGCAAGTCAGTGGGGACTGCCTCAAATAGACATGATGGCTTCACGCCTCAACAAGAAACTTCTGAGATATTGCGCCAGGTCAAGGGACCCTCAGGCGGTAGCAGTGGACGCCCTGGTTACACCGTGGGTGTTCCAGTCGGTCTATGTGTTTCCTCCTCTTCCTCTCATCTCAAAGATACTGAGAATCCTAAGACGAAGAGGGATTCAGACAATTCTCATTGTTCCAGATTGGCCTCGAAGGGCCTGGTATCCGGATTTGCAGGAAATGCTCACAGAAGATCCGTGGCCTCTTCCTCTCAGGGAAGACCTGTTACAACGAGGGCCCTGTCCGTTCCAGGACTTACCGCGACTGCGTTTGACGGCATTGCTGTTGAACGCAGGATCCTAGCGAAAAAGGGCATTCCGGATGAGGGCATTCCTACTATGATAAAGGCTAGGAAGGAGGTGACATCAAAACATTATCACCGTATCTGGATGAAGTATGTTTATTGGTGCGAAGCCAGGACTGCTTCTCCAGAAGAGTTCCATCTGGGCCATTTTCTCCACTTCCTGCAAACTGGAGTGAATTTGGGCCTAAAGTTAGGCTCCATTAAGGTTCAGATTTCGGCCCTATCCATTTTCTTTCAAAAGGAATTGGCTTCTCTTCCAGAAGACCAGACTTTCGTGAAAGGGGTGCTGCATATCCAGCCTCCTTTTGTGCCTCCGGTGGCACCATGGGACCTTAACGTGGTGTTACGGTTTCTTAAGTCTCACTGGTTTGAACCTCTTCAAACTGTTGAATTGAAGTATCTCACTTGGAAAGTGGTCATGTTATTGGCTTTGGCTTCGGCGCGGCGAGTGTCGGAGTTGGCGGCTTTGTCTCACAAAAGCCCTTGTCTGATTTTTCATGTGGATAGAGCTGAGTTGCGGACTCGTCCTCAGTTTCTGCCTTAGGTGGTTTCTTCTTTTCATATGAACCAACTTATTGTGGTGCCGATGGCTACTAGGGACGTGGAGGATTCAGAGTCCCTGGATGTGGTCAGGGCATTGAAAATTTATGTGGCCAGAACGGCTCGGGTTAGGAAAACAGAGGCCCTGTTTATCCTGTATGCAGCCAACAAAGTTGGCGCTCCTGCGTCTAAGCAGACTATTGCTCGCTGGATCTGTAACACGATTCAGCAGGCTCATTAAACGGCTGGATTGCCGTTACAGAATTCGGTAAAGGCCCATTCCACTAGGAAGGTGGGCTCTTCTTGGGCGGCTGCCCGAGGCGTCTCGGCTTTACAACTTTGCCGAGCGGCGACTTGGTCGGGTTCAAACACATTTGCAAAATTCTACAAGTTTGATACCCTGGCTGATGAGGACCTAATGTTTGCTCATTCGGTGCTGCAGAGTCATCCGCACTCTCCCTCCCGTTTTGGAGCTTTGGTATAATCCCCATGGTCCTTACGGAGTCCCCAGCATCCTCTAGGACGTAAGAGAAAATAAGATTTTAAACCTACCGGTAAATCTTTTTCTCCTAGTCCGTAGAGGATGCTGGGCGCCCGTCCCAGTGCGGACAACATCCTGCAAGACTTGTATATAGTTGTTGCTTACATAAGGGTTATGTTTTCAGTTTGGATCAGTTTTGGACTGATACTGGTTTTGTTTCATACTGTTGACTGTATCCCATGTTATACGGTGTGAATGGTGTGGCTGGTATGAATCTTGCCCTTGGATTTCCAAAATCCTTCCTCGTACTGTCCGTCTCCTCTGGGCACAGTTTCTCTAACTGAGGTCTGGAGGAGGGGCATAGAGGGAGGAGCCAGTGCACACCCATACCTAAAGTTCTTTTTTAGTGCCCATGTCTCCTGCGGAGCCCGTCTATTCCCCATGGTCCTTACGGAGTCCCCAGCATCCTCTACGGACTAGGAGAAAAAGATTTACCGGTAGGTTTAAAATCTTATTACATGTCTCTGTTCGATCCAATAAGAGGTAATCTGTGTATGTCTATGTCTTCTATGATTAGAACCAACCAGCTTTAAAGTGACTGTTTCAGTGTATATATGCAATACGTACCTGTATCTATGGACACTGTATTAAAACAAGACATAATAACTGTCAGATTATTTGGAAATATTTAACTCTGAACTTAAAAAAAAAAAAAATAATTCTATGTGGGGAATTCAACTGTTTTGTGGGCGCCCACCGGAGCAATTCAATGTCACCCGTGCGCCCATTAGTACCAGGTTCACCCATGCAAAGCAGTTTACAATTTTGTAGCGATACACCATGCCTAAAATTTGTGCTCCAAAATGTAAACATGCCGCCCTCCTCATTGATCTGCAACCTGCACCTAGAGTGAACATTATGGGAGAGATTAATTTGTTTGGCAGCCAGTAGATGGCACCTAACGGAGCTATTCAATTGTTGCTCCATTCAGGTGCGACCAGCCTGCATTTCAGCATGCACCCACCCGGGTGTCGCGTGCTGAAATGAGCGAAAAGTGACCCGTTTGCTTGCACCCATTTCTTTGCTCTGGTTTAGCTGCTTTACGTGGCTAAACCGACCTCTCTGGGCATGATAAAAGAAACATTGGGGTCCATTCAATTCACCGACAGTTGAATAGCACCGGGAATTAGCTCCCGTCGCTATTCAATTCAGCTCAAGTTAAGTTGGCGAATGCCTGTTCTCCCGGACTTAACAGGTTGATTTGTCGGGAGAACGGTCATTCTCCGACTTAACACCCCGCTGCAATGCTCATTCCCGAAAGAATCAGCCCCCAGGGGTGAGAGAAGAATTCCCGACAATTGAGTGTCACTTGGCGCTGTATTGAATAGCGCCGAGAGCTAATTCCCGGCGCTATTTAACTGTCAGTGAATTGAATCGACCCCATTGAATATCTCAGACCCCCCCCAGTCTCTCGTCGCTAGACAGATCGGGTGCGATAAACAATTGAATCTCGCCCTATAAATGTTACACGTTTAAATAAGCCTTAATATTATTTCCCCCTGCATTTTATGGGTTCATATTTCCCCCCTCACCCTCCCGTGACCGCCCGCAGCTATTCTAATGCTGTTGCTGACGGGCGCGACAAGTTCATTTCAGCTTGCCACGTTCTATGTATTTTGAATTGCTTGTGTGTTGGTCCATTGTGTCTTTTACAATTCTTTTTTAACAGCAGAATTTGTCAATAGAAAATAGACAGTAGAGCTACCTACTAATCTGCTACACAGTGAAGAGTGACAGGACATGTGACTGAGGGACAAAATATATTGACATAGGGGCCGATGAGTTGAACGTAATTCTCTTTGCAGAGCGTGTGTTTCTGTTTTGTGCATTTTATGGAAGCAGGCATACATAGCTATGGATAATAGAGTTCTATGCAAACTGAATGCACCTTCACTTCTGGCTGAAGGGGTATAATGGCTTTAGCTTGGCATTCTGAAATAGGTAATATACGCCGAGGTTGTGTTAATAGAATTGTGATCTACTCAGAGTACCGTGTAAGTGTAAAATAAGCCTGATCTTTAAGGATAAGGCTGGTGAAAGTGCACGGCTTCTGTATCAGGCCAAGCATACAGATGAGACGGTCCGGATGCAGAGATGCACATGTATGCAACTTGCGTTCACCTCTGCCCAATGATGTCCTCAGCTCTGTGATGTTTATTCCAATAAAACATCCCTACTGTAGCTTACTTTAAACTCCTCCATGAATAAAACGTATAAGCAGTTCCTTTGATTCTAAAAACCAGGTTGTCACTCCCTGGTTTTTAATTGTTGACCAGCTAAATATCTGCATGTTTTCGCACCTTTCATGTGTTGCATATTACAATATAATATGGAGGACAGATGCCAGGTACCCTAGAAAATATAAGACTGATTCATGCTGGTCATGAATCCATTTGGCCTGTCCAGAATTGTGCAGTGGTTTGTATGTGTTTCTTCTAGTTGTTTCTTTGCTTCCGCCTCAGCAGAATGTATATTTTCAGTGGAAGTGCATTCAAACAGTTGAGGGTTAACACTGGTTCTACATGGAACACAACAAACCTTTGGTTGTTTCAAGGACTAGGAAGATTAACTGTTACTAAATTGCTCAGCGGAAAACAGACTTAAAAATGTAAGCGGATACATGCGACAGACCCTGCTTATTTGTGGGAGAGCGTAACATAGCTTGTAGCAGGCTCTATCAGTATGTTTATAGATGCTAGGGATGGAAAACAGTTCATGGTTTCTTCCATTGACAGTTAATTGGAAAACACCAATTTACATGGAATAAACTTCCTCATACTTAAACTAATCATTCTATATGACACCAGCAAAATGCATTTGGCCACAGAAACTGGATAAATGCCAGATATACAGGTAAATAAAATATTTCACCCCAATGACTGTTTGCAGTTTCTGCAAATATCGCTACAGGGCCCTCCCCTGGAGTACATCCCCGTTCCTATGAATGTGCAAAGACTGAGATGTCCACTATGAGCACCTATAGACGCTGTTATACCTCCTGGTGCATCCTTAGAAGTCGCCAACGGCTGCACCATCGACCCTTATACTAGTCCTACGGCCGATGCCGATTTTCTATCCGAGTATGAGCTCAAGAGTGAACGATTGTGTTTTTGTACACAAACACTTCAGCAACACACCCACGACAAGCCCGTAAGCCGGACCATCTCAGTTTGGGTTTTTTTAGCCACATCCCAGTTACCCTGGAAAGCCCAGCACTTTTCATTGTGGTTGCTTTGTAGCCCACCTATCCTACTACAGGCAGATGTGGCCTGCTCATTTCCTGCCAACCCTAAAATTGGAAGGCCAAAGATAGGGTTACAGCACAGTCCAAAATTGATTGTGCCAACCCTGTCCTGAGTAACCAGTTTGAATGAATCCCTTTTTTATTTTATTTTATAATAGCTAAACATTGCATCAACCTCTGAAGGGGAGGGAGGGGGGTGGGGGTCTTTTGGGAAAAGCCATGGCTAATTTGAGCCCAACAGAACAATTCATTTCCATGCGACCATTAATTCTCGTGCTTGTCCCACCCAAATAAATGGGGTTTAGCTGTGTATAGTGGCTAAACCTGACTAGAATCCTAGTTAGGGCACCAAACAACAGACTCTTCACATTTCTTCTCCTCACCTTAGGAGGCTGCGAGAACAAATGTGTATTCCTGCGGTACTGGCGTCAAATGGAGCAACAATTAAATTGCTCCGTCAGGCACCCACTAGTGGCAGCCGCAAGCGGAAACAATTGAATCACCCCCTCAGTGGTATAACATGCCAGTTTGCATATTTAAGATAGCTGTTGAAAGCTTCTGGTGTCTTAAAATGTGGACAGTATTCTCTTTAACAGAACACAGCTTTCTCTTGATGTTTTGGGGTGTTGCACTCTATAAACTGCATCACGTATGTTGCGTCATTTGTCAAAGCAGATTTCTGCTAACAGTTAAGCTTTGACTTCCTGTGCCCATGTACTAGATGAGGAGAGCATGGGGACTAACAGTAACCTTACTTATCTTAACTGCTGCCTTTATTTTGGGCTTCCCTGTATTGGACTCTTATCAAACCATGTCTTTTTCTCTGACGTCCTAGTGGATGCTGGGAACTCCGTAAGGACCATGGGGAATAGCGGCTCCGCAGGAGACTGGGCACAACTAAAAGAAAGCTTTTAGAATACCTGGTGTGCACTATGACCCTCCTCCAAGCCTCAGATTTCTGTGCCCGGCCGAGCTGGATGCACACTAGGGGCTCTCCTGAGCTCCTAGAAAGAAAGTTTATTTTAGGTTTTTTATTTTACAGTGAGACCTGCTGGCAACAGGCTCACTGCATCGAGGGACTAAGGGGAGAAGAAGCGAACCTACCTGCTTGCAGCTAGCTTGGGCTTCTTAGGCTACTGGACACCATTAGCTCCAGAGGGATCGACCGCATGGAACTGGCCTTGGTGTTCGTTCCCGGAGCCGCGCCGCCGTCCCCCTTACAGAGCCAGAAGCAAGAAGAGGTCCGGAAAATCGGCGGCAGAAGACATCAGTCTTCACCAAGGTAGCGCACAGCACTGCAGCTGTGCGCCATTGCTCCTCATACACACCTCACACTCCGGTCACTGAGAGTGCAGGGCGCTGGGGGGGGCGCCCTGAGCAGCAATAAAAACACCTTGGCTGGCAAATATATCACAATATATAGCCCCAGAGGCTATATATGTGATAAATACCCCTGCCAGAATCCATAAAAAAGCGGGAGAAAAGTCAGCGAAAAAGGGGCGGAGCTATCTCCCTCAGCACACTGGCGCCATTTTCTCTTCACAGTGCAGCTGGAAGACAGCTCCCCAGGCTCTCCCCTGTAGTTTGCAGACTCAAAGGGTTAAAAAGAGAGGGGGGGCACTAAATTTAGGCGCAATATTGTATATACAAGCAGTTATTGGGAAAAATTCACTCAATATAGTGTTAATCCCTAAATTATATAGCGCTCTGGTGTGTGCTGGCATACTCTCTCTCTGTCTCCCCAAAGGGCTGTGTGGGGTCCTGTCCTCAGTCAGAGCATTCTCTGTGTGTGTGCGGTGTGTCGGTACGGCTGTGTCGACACGTTTGATGAGGAGGCTTAGGTGATGGCAGAACAAATGCCGATAAATGTGATGTCGCCCCCTGTGGGGCCGACACCAGAGTGGATGGATAGGTGGAAGGTATAAACCGACAGTGTCAACTCCTTACATAAAAGGCTGGATGACGTAACAGCTATGGGACAGCCGGCTTCTCAGCCCGCGCCTGCCCAGGCGTCTCAAAGGCCATCAGGGGCTCAGAAACGCCAGCTCCCTCAGATGGCAGACACAGATGTCGACACGGAGTCTGACTCCAGTGTCGACGAGGTTGAGATATATACACAATCCACTAGGAACATCCGTTACATGATCCCGGCAATAAAAAATGTGTTACACATTTCTGACATTAACCCAAGTACCACTAAAAAAGGGTTTTATGTTTGGGGAGAAAAAGCAGGCAGTGTTTTGTTCCCCCATCAAATGAGTGAATGAAGTGTGAAAAAGCGTGGGTTCCCCCGATAAGAAACTGGTAATTTCTAAAAAGTTACTGATGGCGTACCTTTTCCCGCCAGAGGATAAGTTACGCTGGGAGATATCCCCTAGGGTGGATAAGGCGCTCACACGTTTGTCAAAAAAGGTGGCACTGCCGTCTTAGGATACGGCCACTTTGAAGGTACCTGCTGATAAAAAGCAGGAGGCTATCCTGAAGTCTGTATTTACACACTCAGGTACTAGACTGAGACCTGCAGATAGTGCTGCTGCAGCGTGGTCTGTAACCCTGTCAAACAGGGATACTATTTTGCGAACATAAGACGTCGTCTTATATATGAGGGATGCACAGAGGGATATTTTGCCGGCTGGCATCCAGAATTAATGCAATGTCCATTCTGTCAGGAGGGTATTAGAGACCCGACACTGGACAGGTGATGCTGACTTTAAAAGGCACATAGAGCCTTATAAGGGTGAGGAATTGTTTGGGGATGGTCTCTGGGACCTCGTATCCACAGCAACAGCTGGGAAGAAAATTTTTTACCTCAGGTTTCCTCACAGCCTAAGAAAGCACTGTATTATCAGGTACAGTCCTTTCGGCTTCAGAAAAGCAAGCGGGTCAGAGGCGCTTCCTTTCTGCACAGAGACGAGGGAAGCTGCACCAGTCAGCCAGTTCCCAGAATCAAAATTCTTCCCCCGCTTCCTCTGAGTCCACCGCATGACGCGGGGGCTCCACAGGCATAGCCAGGTACGGTGGGGGGCCGCCTCAAAAATTTCAGCGATCAGTGGGCTCGCTCACAGGTGGATCCCTGGATCCTTCAAGTAGTATCTCAGGGGTACAAGCTGGAATTTGAGGCGTTTCCCCCCCGCCGTTTCCTCAAATCTGCCTTGCCGACAACTCCCTCAGGCAGGGAGGCTGTGCTAGAGGCAATTCACAAGCTGTATTCCCAGCAGGTGATAGTCAAGGTGCCCCTACTTCAACAAGGACGGGGTTACTATTCCACACGGTTTGTGGTACCGAAACCGGACGGTTCGGTGAGACCCATTTTAAATTTGAAATCCTTGAACACATACATAAAAAAATTCAAGTTCAAGATGGAATCGCTCAGGGCGGTTATTGCAAGCCTGGAGGAGGGGGATTACATGGTATCCCTGGACATCAAGGATGCTTACCTACATGTCCTCATTTACCATCCTCACCAGGAGTACCTCAGATTTGTGGTACAGGATTGCCATTACCAATTCCAAACACTGCCGTTTGGACTGTCCACGGCACCGAGGGTCTTTACCAAGGTAATGGCAGAAATGATGATACTCCTTCGAAAAAAGGGAGTTTTAATTATCCCGTACTTGTACGATCTCCTTATAAAGGCGAGGTCCAAGGAGCAGTTGTTGGTCGGAGTAGCACTATCTCGGGAAGTGCTACAACAGCACGGATGGATTCTATACATTCCAAAGTCACAGCTGGTTCCTACCACACGCCTACTGTTCCTGGGGATGATTCTGGACACAGAACAGAAAAAAGTGTTTCTCCCGCAGGAGAAAGCCAAGGAGCTGTCATCTCTAGTCAGAGACCTCCTGAAACCAAAACAGGTATCTGTGCATCACTGCACACGAGTCCTGGGAAAAATGGTAGCTTCTTACGAAGCAAAATTCCATTCGGCAGGTTCCATGCAAGAACTTTTCAGTGGGACCTCTTGGACAAGTGGTCGGGATCGCATCTTCAGATGCATCGGCTGATAACCCTGTCTCCAAGGACCAGGGTATCTCTACTGTGGTGGCTGCAGAGTGCTCATCTTTAAGAGGGCCGCAGATTCGGCATACAGAACTGGGTCCTGGTAACCACGGATGCCAGCCTTCGAGGCTGGGGGGCAGTCACACAGGGAAGAAATTTCCAAGGACTTTGGTCAAGTCAGGAGTCGTCCCTACACATAAATATTCTGGAACTGAGGGCCATTTACAATGCCCTAAGTCTGGCAAGGCCTCTGCTTCAAAACCAGCCGGTACTGATCCAATCAGACAACATCACGGCAGTCGCCCTTGTAAACCGTCAGGGCGGCACAAGAAGCAGGATGGCGATGGCAGAAGCCACAAGAATTCTCCGATGGGCGGAGAATCACGTCTTAGCACTGTCAGCAGTGTTCATTCCGGGAGTGGACAACTGGGAAGCAGACTTCCTCAGCAGACACGACCTACACCCGGGAGAGTGGGGACTTCATCCAGAAGTCTTCCAACTGTTGGTAAACCGTTGGGAAAGGCCACAGGTGGACATGATGGCGTCCCGCCTAAACAGAAAAAACTAGATATTGCGCCAGGTCAAGGGACCCTCAGGCAATAGCTGTGGACGCTCTAGTGACACCGTGGGTGTACCAGTCGGTTTATGTATTCCCTCCTCTGCCTCTCATACCAAAGGTACTGAGAATAATAAGAAAACGAGGAGTAAGAACGATACTCGTGGTTCCGGATGGGCCAAGAAGAGCTTGGTACCCAGAACTTCAAGAAATGATATCAGAGGACCCATGGCCTCTACCGCTCAGACAGGATCTGCTACAGCAGGGGCCCTGTCTGTTCCAAGACTTACCGCGGCTGTGTTTGACGGCATGGCGGTTGAATTCCGGATCCTAAAGGAAAAAGGCATTCCGGGGGAAGTTATTCCTACGCTGATAAAAGCCAGGAAAGAAGTAACCGCAAACCATTATCACCGTATTTGGCGAAAATATGTTGCGTGGTGTGAGGCCAGGAAGGCCCCAACAGAGGAATTTCAGCTGGGTCGTTTTCTGCACTTCCTACAGTCAGGAGTGACTATGGGCCTAAACTTGGGTTCCATTAAGGTCCAGATTTCGGCTCTGTCGATTTTCTTCCAGAAAGAACTGGCTTCACTGCCTGGAGTTCAGACATTTGTAAAGGGAGTGCTACATATTCAGCCCCCTTTTGTGCCTCCTGTGGCATCTTGGGATCTCAACGTGGTGTTGAGTTTCCTAAAATCACGTTGGTTTGAGCCACTTAAAACTGTGGATTTGAAATATCTCACGTGGAAAGTGGTCATGTTATTGGCCTTGGCTTCGGCCAGGCGTGTGTCAGAATTGGCGGCTTTGTCATGTAAAAGCCCTTATCTGATTTTCCATATGGATAGGGCAGAATTGAGGACTCGTCCCCAGTTTCTCCCTAAGGTGGTATCAGCTTTTCACTTAAACCAACCTATTGTAGTGCCTGCGGCTACTAGGGACTTGGAAGATTCCAAGTTACTGGACGTAGTCAGGGCCTTAAAAATTTATATTTCCAGGACGGCTGGAGTCAGGAAAACTGACTTGCTTTTTATCCTGTAGACACCCAACAAAATAGGTGCTCCTGCTTCTAAGCAGACTATTGCTTGCTGAATTTGTAGCACAATTCAGCTGGAGCATTCTGCGGCTGGATTGCCGCATCCTAAATCAGTAAAAGCCCATTCCACGAGGAAAGTGGGCTCATCTTGGGCGGCTGCCCGAGGGGTCTCGGCTTTACAACTTTGCCGAGCTGCAACTTGGTCAGGGGCAAACACGTTTGCAAAATTCTACAAATTTGATACCCTGGCTGAGGAGGACCTTGAGTTCTCTCATTCGGTGCTGCAGAGTCATCCGCACTCTCCCGCCCGTTTGGGAGCTTTGGTATAATCCCCATGGTCCTTACGGAGTTCCCAGCATCCACTAGGACGTCAGAGAAAATAAGATTTTACTCACCGGTAAATCTATTTCTCGTAGTCCGTAGTGGATGCTGGGCGCCCATCCCAAGTGCGGATTGTCTGCAATACTTGTATGTAGTTATTGCCTAACTAAGGGTTATTGTTGAACCATCTGTTGAGAGGCTCAGTTTTATTTCATACTGTTAACTGGGTATAGTATCACAAGTTATACGGTGTGATTGGTGTGGCTGGTATGAGTCTTACCCGGGATTCAAAATCCTTCCTTATTGTGTCAGCTCTTCCGGGCACAGTATCCTAACTGAGGCTTGGAGGAGGGTCATAGTGGGAGGAGCCAGTGCACACCAGGTAGTCTAAAAGCTTTCTTTTAGTTGTGCCCAGTCTCCTGCGGAGCCGCTATTCCCCATGGTCCTTACGGAGTTCCCAGCATCCACTACGGACTACGAGAAATAGATTTACCGGTGAGTTAAATCTTATTTCTCTAACGTCCTAAGTGGATGCTGGGGACTCCGTCAGGACCATGGGGAATAGCGGCTCCGCAGGAGACAGGGCACAAAAAGTAAGCTTTTAGGATCACATGGTGTGTACTGGCTCCTCCCCCTATGACCCTCCTCCAAGCCTCAGTTAGGTTTTTGTGCCCATCCGAGCAGGGTGCAATCTAGGTGGCTCTCCTAAAGAGCTGCTTAGAAAAAGTTTTTTAGGTTTTTTATTTTCAGTGAGTCCTGCTGGCAACAGGCTCACTGCATCGAGGGACTTAGGGGAGAGAATTTCAACTCACCTGCGTGCAGGATGGATTGGATTCTTAGGCTACTGGACACCATTAGCTCCAGAGGGAGTCGGAACACAGGTCTCACCCTGGGGTTCGTCCCGGAGCCGCGCCGCCGACCCCCCTTACAGATGCTGAAGATTGAAGGTCCGGAAACAGGCGGCAGAAGGCTCTTCAGTCTTCATGAAGGTAGCGCACAGCACTGCAGCTGTGCGCCATTGTTGTCACACACTTCACACCAGACGGTCACGGAGGGTGCAGGGCGCTGCTGGGGGCGCCCTGGGCAGCAATATATAATACCTTTTATGGCAAAAGAATACATCACATATAGCCATTAAGGCTATATGTATGTATTTAACCCATGCCAAATGTCTAAAACTCCGGGAGAAAAGCCCGCCGGAATAGGGGGCGGGGCTTATTCTCCTCAGCACACAGCGCCATTTTCCTGCTCGGCTCCGCTGTGAGGAAGGCTCCCAGGACTCTCCCCTGCACTGCACTACAGAAACAGGGTAAAACAGAGAGGGGGGGCATATTTTGGCGATATTTTTATATATTTAAGCGGCTATAAGGAACAACACTTATATAGGGTTGTTCCCATATATATTATAGCGCTTGGGTGTGTGCTGGCAAACTCTCCCTCTGTCTCCCCAAAGGGCTAGTGGGGTCCTGTCTTCGATAAGAGCATTCCCTGTGTGTCTGCTGTGTGTCGGTACGTGTGTGTCGACATGTATGAGGACGATGTTGGCGTGGAGGCAGAGCAATTGCCGATAATGGTGATGTCACCCCCCAGGGAGTCGACACCGGAATGGATGGCTTTGTTTATGGAATTACGTGATAATGTCAGCACATTACAAAAATCAGTTGACGACATGAGACGGCCGGCAAACCAGTTAGTACCTGCCCAGGCGTCTCAGACACCGTCAGGGGCTGTAAAGCGCCCTTTACCTCAGTCGGTCGACACAGACCCAGACACAGACACTGAATCTAGTGTCGACGGTGATGAAACAAACGTATTTTCAAGTAGGGCCACACGTTATATGATCACGGCAATGAAGGAGGCTTTGCATATCTCTGATACTACAAGTACCACAAAAAGGGGTATTATGTGGGGGGTGAAAAAACTACCTGTAGTTTTTCCTGAATCAGAGGAATTAAATGATGTATGTGATGAAGCGTGGGTTAACCCAGATAGAAAAATGCTAATTTCAAAAAAGTTATTAGCATTATACCCTTTCCCGCCAGAGGTTAGGGCGCGCTGGGAAACACCCCCTAGGGTGGATAAGGCGCTCACACGCTTATCGAAACAAGTGGCGTTACCGTCTCCTGATACGGCCGCCCTCAAGGATCCAGCTGATAGGAGGCTGGAAACTACCCTGAAAAGTATATACACTCATACTGGTGTTATACTGCGACCAGCCATCGCCTCAGCCTGGATGTGCAGTGCTGGGGTCGTCTGGTTGGATTCCCTGACTGAAAATATTGATACCCTGGATAGGGACAGTGTTTTATTGACTATAGAGCAATTAAAGGATGCTTTCCTTTATATGCGAGATGCGCAGAGAGATATTTGCACTCTGGCATCGAGAGTAAATGCGATGTCCATATCTGCCAGAAGGAGTTTATGGACGCGACAGTGGTCAGGTGATGCGGATTCCAAACGACATATGGAAGTATTGCCGTATAAAGGGGAGGAATTATTTGGCGTCGGTCTATCGGATCTGGTGGCTACGGCAACTGCCGGAAAATCCACTTTTTTACCTCACACCCCCTCCCAACAGAAAAAGACACCGTCTTTTCAGCCGCAGTCCTTTCGTTCCTATAAGAACAAGCGGACAAAAGGACAGTCATATCTGCCTCGGGGCAGAGGAAGGGGTAAGAGAGGGCAGCAAGCAGCCCCTGCCCAGGAACAGAAGCCCTCCCAGGGTTCTGCAAAGCCCTCAGCATGACGCTGGGGCCTTACAAGCGGACTCAGGAACGGTGGGGGGTCGACTCAAGAATTTCAGCGCACAGTGGGCTTGCTCACAGGTGGACCCCTGGATTCTACAGGTAGTATCTCAGGGTTACAGGTTGGAATTCGAGAGGTCTCCCCCTCGCCGGTTCCTAAAGTCTGCTTTGCCAACGTCTCCCTCGGACAGGGCGACGGTATTGGAAGCCATTCACAAGCTGTTTGCTCAGCAGGTGATAGTCAAGGTACCCCTCCTACAACAGGGAAAGGGGTATTACTCCACGCTATTTGTGGTACCGAAGCCGGACGGCTCGGTAAGACCTATTCTAAATCTCAAATCTTTGAACCTGTACATACAAAAATTCAAGTTCAAGATGGAGTCACTCAGAGCAGTGATACCGAATCTGGAAGAAGGGGACTTTATGGTGTCCCTGGACATAAAGGACGCTTACCTGCATGTCCCAATTGGCCCTTCACATCAAGGGTACCTCAGGTTCGTGGTGCAAAACTGTCATTATCAGTTTCAGACGCTGCCGTTTGGATTGTCCACGGCACCTCGGGTCTTTACCAAGGTAATGGCCGAAATGATGATCCTTCTACGAAGAAGAGGCGTATTAATTATCCCTTACTTGGACGATCTCCTGATAAGGGCAAGGTCCAGAGAACAGCTGGAAGACGGAGTAGCACTAACCCAACTAGTGCTGCAACAACACGGGTGGATTCTGAATTTTCCAAAATCTCAATTGACCCCGACGACACGTCTGCTGTTCCTGGGAATGATTCTGGACACGGTTCAGAAAAAGGTGTTTCTTCCGGAGGAGAAAGCCAGGGAGTTATCCGAACTTGTCAGGAACCTCCTAAAACCAGGGACAGTGTCTGTGCATCAATGCACAAGAGTCCTGGGAAAGATGGTGGCTTCTTACGAAGCGATTCCATTCGGCAGATTCCACGCACGAACTTTTCAGTGGGATCTGCTGGACAAATGGTCCGGATCGCATCTGCAGATGCATCAGCGGATAATCTTATCGCCACGGACAAGGGTGTCTCTTCTGTGGTGGTTGCAGAGTGCTCATCTGTTAGAGGGCCGCAGATTCGGCATACAGGACTGGGTCCTGGTGACCACGGATGCCAGTCTGAGAGGCTGGGGAGCGGTCACACAAGGAAGAAACTTCCAGGGAGTATGGTCAAGCCTGGAGATGTCTCTTCACATAAATATACTGGAGCTAAGAGCGATTTACAATGCTCTAAGTCTGGCAAAACCCCTGCTTCAGGGTCAGCCGGTGTTGATCCAGTCGGACAACATCACGGCAGTCGCCCACGTAAACAGACAGGGCGGCACAAGAAGCAGGACAGCAATGGCAGAAGCTGCAAGGATTCTTCGCTGGGCGGAAGATCATGTGATAGCACTGTCAGCAGTATTCATTCCGGGAGTGGACAACTGGGAAGCAGACTTCCTCAGCAGACACGATCTACACCCGGGAGAGTGGGGACTTCATCGAGAAGTCTTCCACATGATTGTGAACCGTTGGGAAAAACCAATGGTGGATATGATGGCGTCCCGCCTCAACAAAAAACTGGACAGGTATTGCGCCAGGTCAAGAGATCCTCAGGCAATAGCTGTGGACGCTCTGGTAACACCGTGGGTGTTCCAGTCAGTGTATGTGTTCCCTCCTCTGCCTCTCATACCAAAAGTACTGAGAATTATACGGCAAAAGGGAGTAAGAACGATACTCGTGGCTCCGGATTGGCCAAGAAGAACTTGGTACCCGGAACTTCAAGAGATGCTCACGGAGGATCCGTGGCCTCTACCTCTAAGACGGGACCTGCTTCAGCAGGGACCGTGTCTATTCCAAGACTTACCGCGGCTGCGTTTGACGGCATGGCGGTTGAACGCCGAATTCTAAAGGAAAAAGGCATTCCGGAAGAGGTCATTCCTACACTGGTAAAGGCCAGGAAGGAGGTGACTGCACAACATTATCACCGCATTTGGAGGAAATATGTTGCGTGGTGTGAGGCCAGGAAGGCCCCCACGGAGGAATTTCAACTGGGTCGATTCCTACATTTCCTGCAAACAGGATTGTCTATGGGCCTCAAATTGGGGTCCATTAAGGTTCAAATTTCGGCCCTGTCGATTTTCTTCCAGAAAGAATTGGCTTCAGTTCCTGAAGTCCAGACTTTTGTAAAAGGAGTACTACATATACAGCCCCCGGTTGTGCCCCCAGTGGCACCGTGGGATCTTAATGTAGTCTTGGATTTTCTAAAATCCCATTGGTTTGAGCCGCTCAAATCGGTGGAGATGAAGTATCTTACATGGAAAGTAACCATGCTACTGGCCCTGGCTTCAGCCAGGAGAGTATCAGAATTGGCGGCTTTATCATATAAGAGCCCATATCTGATTTTCCATACGGACAGGGCAGAACTGCGGACGCGTCCTCATTTTCTGCCTAAGGTGGTGTCAGCGTTTCACCTGAACCAGCCTATTGTGGTGCCTGCGGCTACTAACGAGTTGGAGGATTCCAAGTTGTTGGGCGTGGTCCGGGCATTGAAAATATATATTTCAAGAACGGCTGGAGTCAGAAAGTCTGACTCACTGCTTATATTGTATGCACCCAACAAGATGGGTGCTCCTGCTTCTAAGCAGACGATTGCTCGTTGGATTTGTAGCACAATTCAACTTGCACATTCTGTGGCAGGCTTGCCACAACCTAAATCTGTCAAGGCCCATTCCACAAGGAAAGTGGGCTCATCCTGGGCGGCTGCCCGGGTAGTCTCGGCATTACAACTCTGCCGAGCTGCTACTTGGTCAGGGGCAAACACGTTTGCAAAATTCTACAAATTTGATACCCTGGCTGAGGAGGACCTTGAGTTCTCTCATTCGGTGCTGCAGAGTCATCCGCACTCTCCCGCCCGTTTGGGAGCTTTGGTATAATCCCCATGGTCCTGACGGAGTCCCCAGCATCCACTTAGGACGTTAGAGAAAATAAGAATTTACTTACCGATAATTCTATTTCTCGTAGTCCGTAGTGGATGCTGGGCGCCCATCCCAAGTGCGGATTGTCTGCAATACTTGTACATAGTTATTGTTACAAAAAAATCGGGTTGTTATTTGTTGTGAGCCGTCTGTTCAGAGGCTCCTACGTTTGTCATACTGTTAACTGGGTTCAGATCACAAGTTATACGGTGTGATTGGTGTGGCTGATATGAGTCTTACCCGGGGTTCAATATCCTTCCTTATTGTGTACGCTCGTCCGGGCACAGTACCTGGCTGAGGCTTGGAGGAGGGTCATAGGGGGAGGAGCCAGTACACACCATGTGATCCTAAAAGCTTACTTTTTGTGCCCTGTCTCCTGCGGAGCCGCTATTCCCCATGGTCCTGACGGAGTCCCCAGCATCCACTACGGACTACGAGAAATAGAATTATCGGTAAGTAAATTCTTATTTTTTTTTTCTTGCATAAATCCGCGTTTTAATGCAGCTAAATTGACCTATGTGTTTTATAAGTTACTCTATGCCAGATAATTCTTTCTTTTGTATCACATTTGGACTTAACCCAGGCCCTCCATCTGTACGTTTGTCAGGGAATTCACAGTATGTGCATTAACTCTACTTTCTTAACTGAACTCTTTTGTTCATTGCAGATGAGTATGAGTTTTTGCTACAGGGGTGAGTTTTGTAATTGTTACTAAAGTTGTGCTACACAAGTGTCGTGTCTTACCCCCGTTGTGCGATTATAGACACATTATGAGAGCATCAGACTTTTAATCTTCTGCATTAAGTGTATTATTTGTTCCCAAAAAGTTTTGTGCAGGTTCTCTCTACTTATATAGAAGACAGGAATTTCATACTTAACGGGTTTTATCTTTTAGGAGTCTTTAGTTGTTGACTTAGTCATTAAATGGACATTCATAATGTTGACTGTTATGTTGTCTACATCGTTTAATTGTGGAAAGGCAAACTGTCGACAGGATTAGGCTTCGGGAGTGTTATGCACTAGAGGGAGGTTAGGGACAGGCTGCGGGGGGGAGTTACGGTTAGGCACTAGGGTGAGGGTTAGGAATAGGGGAGGAATACTCACCGGAAAATACTGGAGCAGAGGTCTGACCCAGAAGTGTTGGTCACTTGACTGCCGTACCCGCAAGCCGTGCTGCTGCCTGGAGCAGGTATATGACCGCTGGGCCACCAGGGATGATTTGTTGACATTACAGCTTCTCTACATTTAATCACTATCTGCATGATGAATGTTAACATTGTGAACGTCCACATTATGACCATGTCGACATGAGAACTGTCAGTATATCATACCCTTACATGTTCATGACATTTTCCCTTGTAGCCCTTGCCTGACACAGATACGGACGAGGGGAAATTAATTAGCTGTGGTAAATTACAGCGGGTTATTGATCCACCGGGGGCTATCCAATTAGCCCTGAAAGCGGGAACTACTGTATTGAGGATTTCTTTTTTTCACCTGCCCGGAGGCATGCATACAAAACGTCCCTGATAACCAGTGGTTAAAGTGAGCCGGAGTGGGGCGGAACTGCGTACCGTCAGTTCCACTTGGAGATGGAACGCAGTTCCGCTTCCTCTGGCTCACCTAACCCGATGTGTGCCCGGCACCGGTGTGTTACCAGATTGTGGTACCAGCGGGCGCCCAGCTGTCTCTCCACAGTGGAAGCCGTCGGCTCTGTGCGCTATGGGAGAGACGTCATGGCGTCTCTCCCATGGGGCCGAGGAGCAGACACCAGGAGGACTGCTGCGGTCAGACGCTGGAGCAGGGCTTGCTGAGTATTGTGGGGTTTTTTTTTTACATATGTGAGACTGTATTAGCGGTGCTTCTGCTGGCAAGCTACTGGAGGCTAACTACAAGGGGGCTAGCTACTGGGGTCAAACTACAAGGGGCAAAGCTACTGGGGCAAACTACAAGGGGGCTAACTACTGGGTGGCAAACTAGAAGGTGACTACTGGGGGCAAACTACAGGGGCATTGCTACTTGGGGGCATTACTACAGGGAGTCAAACTACAGGGGGTCTAAACTACAAGGGGGCATTACTACTGGGGGCTTAACTACAGGGTCTAAACTACTGGGGGCTTAACTACAGGGGCTAAACTACTGGGGGCATAACTGCAGATCCTAAACTACAAGGGGGCATAACTGCAGGGGCTAAACTACTGGGGGCATAACTGCAGGGGCTAAACTACTGGGGGCATAACTGCAGGGGCTAAACCAGTACAGTGGACATTGCATAAGGAGCACTACTACTGTGGGTATTGTATAAGGGGCTTCTGCTGTGGGCATTATGTGTATTAGGGGTGCTACTACCGTGGGCATTAATACTATTGTGTGACCTTGCCCCTTTCTTTTTGAGGCCACACCCCTTTTGGGGGCATGCATGCGGCGAGCGAAGAGTTCCACCACCTCCCTAGGACCACTTTAAGCACTGCTGATAACTGACCCGTTACCATGAAAACACATGGATCAGGGGACTTCTCCCGGGTCAATTTCTTTCAGGGGGGGGGGGGAGGGGGGGAACAGGCTGCAATTGATTTGCCCGATTAAACAATAGCCCATTTTATATTTTTTTTATTTTTTTCACCTGAAATCTTATCGGGCACAATTTAATTCCCTCCGATGTAGTGATACTAGTGTTTTGATGTGTTCGTGCTTATAGACATACAGGGCAGGATGTAATGAAGTGCGAGTTTGGCGGCCGTGTGGGATGCCGGCCAAACTTAGACTTTTTTTAAAGGAGCAATCATGTATAAGGCATGGTTTAGCCTTGTACATGATTGCCCCATTTAAAAGAGAGTCTGAGTTTGGCTGGCATCCTGCACAGTCAACGAACTCGGACTTCATTACATCCCAGCCACAGTACCTATGTGAGCACACCCACAAACACACCTCTATAGTACATGAGTAGTTTCCACTGTATGGGTTTATGACAGTGTTAAGCTGCTGTTCTTAAAGCTGTACACCAGTGAAAGGCACAGTCCAGATTGCATCACTTGGTAGTCTAGTGGAAGAAGATACAGCCACACTGAGAGGTACCAGTGGTGTTTGGGTGTTCTCTCAGTTTTGAAAGATATCTAGCGTCCAACATTCAGGAGCAAAATCCGGCTTGGAAGTGTAGCTTAGACCCCAATGAGAAACCAGATCAAAAGAGTAGAGCTAATAGGTAATAAGTCTACTCCACTTTTAATTGCAACTAGAAATATTCCTTCCCCTGTCTGACTATTTAGAAAGAAGTCTTTCGGTAATGCCTACAAACTTATGATGGTCTGTAAATTTTTCACTTCTGTATTCAGGGACTATTAAATTCCCAGATGTTTGAATAGATACAAATATAAATTTTTATTTTTTTAATAAGCCCTTGCTTTTCCTTTTTTCCTAAACGTAAATCACTTCCTACCTTGTACCACTTAACCTCCACCCATTTCCCCAGGATAAATCGCAGCTACAGTATGACCTTCATGTCCTTGGTGTGCTGTACAACGGTCTCTCTGGCTAAGCTGTTTTAAAAGGACTGTAACATCTTTTTTATTTATTTATTTTTATTTTGTATCAGACCTAACAATGATTAAATGGTTGAAACCTGTTCTAAAACAACTGGTTACCAGAATTGACGAAGATTGTGTGTAACCTCAGACAAGTTCCCCATTCCTGAGAGAATTTTTTTTTTAGACTTAAAAAATTGCACAGGTTAAAAGCAGCATTGTGTGATTAGACCGTTTCCCAGTAGTTTCATGGAAAGCGGAACAGGCTGTGGAAAGTCCGGTCACAAGAATTTGTAGAGACAACAAATATGTAACCTAATTCATTACTGTAAAATACATTATTAATAATACAGTATAAACACATTAATTTCAGAACTCTCCTTAATGTAAAATGATAAAGAGTGAACTCTCCATGCACCTAAGTGTTACATTCAATATTCCGGCTGTCGGGATCCTCGCAGCCGAAATACTGACTCTGGAATCCCGACACATCAGTACTGCGACGCCGGAACCCAGAAAACATCAGGATTCCAACGCTGGAATCCCGACAGTCTGGATACTGAATGTTAGTATAGCCAGGAGTTTAGGGTTAGGCTGCAGGGGTAAGGAGGTTAGGGTTAGGCACCACCGGGGCAGGTGGGGGAGAAGGGTTAGGTTTAGGCACCAAGGGGGGTGGGTTAGGGTTAGGATGCGGGGTGTGGGGGGTTAGGTTTATGCACTAACCAGCGAGGTTAGGGTTATGTAGTAATGCAGGAAGTTAGGGATAGGCTGCGGTAAGGGAGTGTTAGGGGTAGGGGGTTGAGTTAGAATACTGTAATTGCTGCAAAAGGTGGCTCAACAAAGTACTGACTTTAGGGGGGTGAATAATTATGCATGCTGAAGTTTTCTGTTATTTTGTCCTATTTGTTGTTTGCTTCACAATAAAAAAAAAAAAAAATCACCTTTAAAGTTGTAGGCATGTTCTGTGAATGAAATGATGCACACCTTCCAATAATCCATTTTAATTCCAGTTTGTGAGGCAAGAAAACATGAAAAATGCAAAGGGGGGTGAATACTTTAGCATGGCACTGTATATACATAATGGTGGAGGGTGGCATTTCTGCCATTAAAAGATTAGGTAACTGAGAGAGGAGGTTTAAGATAAGAATGCATAGTAGGGGATATATTTGAGACCCCTAGCCTTTTTCTGGGGCTACAACCAATACTCAAAGTGAGAAAGCATAGAGCAATATACCATTTATCTTATTGATGGGATTCTTTAACCAATGGGCTTCAAAGTACAATAGTAATTAACACTAAACTAGCATGTTTTAGCATTAATTACTATTCTTCTTTGAAATCCATCCGTCTAAGCCACGATCATCGGCAGTTTGTAAACCCAATGGATAGTAAATCTACCCTCCTGGGGTGAACTGTGCTAAGCAAAATTGTCTAATACCAAAGCCATAGTAGCCGACTTATTTACCTAGGTTGTGCATCTGGCTCTGCAGAAAATGACTGTCACTTGAATGACGCAGGGCCTAATTCCGAGGTGGACACAGTTCACATCCGTGCAGTGTCTTTGTATGCAGCAACATTGTAAAACTATGCTAATGCAGGAAAGGTGTCTTGTGTAAATAGACGCCACCCGCCCCCTTCTGTGATCTGCTGCGTTATAAGACGCTGTGTTGGATCATCTGCAAGTCCCTGAGGTCACTCTGGTTGGCCCTCACAGCTACGTAGTCAAGGCCAGGAAGTCAGAAGATGAAAGACTCTTGCCTCAGCACTCACAGAAAATGGGGGGTATTTTACATTCATTTTCCTGTACCACAAAAAACTGTAAGGTATTTCATTTACTGAAGAAACCTGCTTGCTATCTTTTTTGTTTTACCATTTTTAAAAAAATTTAACAATCAACCATATAATACTTTTTTACTTCCATCTAATACTTTGTGTAAAGCAATTAACAGCCTTCTGTTACTGCTTTGCTATCTTATTTGCCATTGTTTGGGGGTTCAGGGTGATTTCTCCACTCTCTCCTAGGTCATGCAAAGTAGAATTAATGCACTACATTCCCGCGATCCTCGTGAATGACCATTTACAATTAAATCACAAGAATTTGTGCTTTCAAACTCCCACAGAAGTAAATCGGCCCCTAGGAGTTCTAATACTCCACAGGCAGATACATTTATGAATACAGTCAAATTTGTGCATACTATATACACTGCTCAAAAAAATAAAGGGAACACTTAACACAATGTAACTCCAAGTCAATCACACTTCTGTGAAATCAAACTGTCCACTTAGGAAGCAACACTGATTGACAATTAATTTCACATGCTGTTGTGCAAATGGAATAGACAACATGTGGAAATTATAGGCAATTAGCAAGACACCCCCAATAAAGGAGTTGTTCTGCAGGTGGTGACCACAGACCACTTCTCAGCTCCTATGCTTTCTGGCTGATGTTTTGGTCACTTTTGAAAGCTGGTGTTGCTTTCACTCTAGTGGTAGCATGAGACGGAGTCTACAACCCACACAAGTGGCTCAGGTAGTGCAGCTCATCCAGGATGGCACATCAATGTGATCTGTGGCAAGAAGGTTTGCTGTGTCTGTCAGCGTAGTGTCCAGAGCATTGAGGCGCTACCAGGAGACAGGCCAGTACATCAGGAGACGTGGAGGAGGCCGTAGGAGGGCCACAACCCAGCAGCAGGACCGCTATCTCAGCCTTTGTGCAAGGAGGAACAGGAGGAACACTGCCAGAGCCCTGCAAAATGACCTCCAGCAAGCCACAAATGTGCATGTGTCTACTCAAACGATCAGAAACAGACTCCATGAGGGTGGTATGAGGGCCCGACGTCCACAAGTGGGAGTTGTGCTTACAGCCCAACACCGTGCAGGACGTTTGGCATTTGCCAGAGAACACCAAGATTGGCAAATTCGCCACTGGCGCCCTGTGCTCTTCACAGATGAAAGCAGGTTCTCACTGAGCACATGTGACAGACGTGACAGAGTCTGGAGACGCCAAGGAGAGCGTTCTGCTGCCTGCAACATCCTCCAGAATGACCGGTTTGGCAGTGGGTCAGTAATGGTGTGGGGTGGCATTTCTTTGGGGGGCCGCACAGCCCTCCCATGTGCTCGCCAGAGGTAGCCTGACTGCCATTAGGTACCGAGATGAGATCCTCAGACCCCTTGTGAGACCATATGCTGGTGCGGTTGGCCCTGGGTTCCTCCTAATGCAAGACAATGCTAGACCTCATGTGGCTGGAGTATGTCAGCCGTTCCTGCAAGACGAAGGCATTGATGCTATTGACTGGCCCGCCCGTTCCCCAGACCTGAATCCAATTGAGCACATCTGGGACATCATGTCTCGCTCCATCCACCAACGCCACGTTGCACCACAGACTGTCCAGGAGTTGGCGGATGCTTTAGTCCAGGTCTGGGAGGAGATCCCTCAGGAGACCATCCGCCACCTCATCAGGAGCATGCCCAGGCGTTGTAGGGAGGTCATACGGGCACGTGGAGGCTACACACACTACTGAGCCTCATTTTGACTTGTTTTAAGGACATTACATCAAAGTTGGATCAGCCTGTAGTGTGTGTTTCCACTTTAATTTTGAGTGTGACTCCAAATCCAGACCTCCATGGGTTAATAAATTTGATTTCCATTGATAATTTTTGTGTGATTTTGTTGTCAGAACATTCAACTATGTAAAGAACAAAGTATTTAATAAGAATATTTCATTCATTCAGATCTAGGATGTGTTATTTTAGTGTTCCCTTTATGTTTTTGAACAGTGTATTATTATCTGCAGGTTTGTCTGAATCCCATGTGTGTTTGTCTGTGTTCCCAGTGTGTTTGCGTTCTTTGGGGTCGATTCTATTCGGCAACTTAAGAGTAGCGCCGGGAATTAGCTCCCGACGCTATTCAATTCAGCTGCTAGTGACCCGCAATTGTCGGGAATTCTTCTCTCATCCCCGGGGGATGAGAGAAGAAACCCAACAAAAGTGCTGCCTCGCGGCCCGCGCAAGGCTGATTCTGTCGGGAATCAGCATCGCCGCGGGTAGTTAAGTCGGAGATTGCCCGTTCTCCCGACAAAACTACCTGTTAAGTCGGCGAGAACGGGACATCGCCGACTTAACTGGAGCTGAATTGAATAGCGTCAGGAGCTAATTCCCGGCGCTATTCTTAAGTTGCCGAATAGAATCGACCCCTTTGTGACTTTGGAGAGGTGGGCAACAAAGCATTAATCTGATTTCCTTTTATACATTTTTGACAAAACATTTGTGTTAATATGAAGCTGAATTGTTTTCAATATGAAAATGTGAATCTGGTTTGGTATATATGTATGAAAACACAGGCCGAGATTTATCAAGCCTTGGAGAGTGATAAATTGCACAGTGATAAAGTACAAACCTTATTTTTTCAAACACAGGGGGAAATGTATTAAGAAGAGATAAAGTTGAGAAGTGAGCCAGCTGCTCTGTATACTTTTATAGTATGCAAATTGTAAATGTTACATAAATGCTGATTGGTTGCCATGGGCAACTTCTCCACTGGCTCACTTCTCCACTTTTGTCACTGGTTAGTAAATCTCCCCCATAGTCTGTAACATGGCAGTTAGGAAGCTAGTTGGTACTTTATCAGGATTGGGGCTGGGTGACCGGCGGTATGGATCCTGGCGGTCAGCATACACAGCGGGCTCGGTGGCTCACTGTGCTCCTCACAAGTTCTATTCCCACTCTCTGGGTGTTGTGGACACCCACAAGTGGGAATAGTCCCTGTTGGTCGGCATGCCGACTGTAGGGCTTTTGATCGATCGGGATCCTGGCGTCGGCATGGTGACCGCCGGGATCCCGAGCGCCGGTCACTTGACCGGATCCTTATTATCACCGTGCGGTTTCACTCTCCAAGGTTTGAAAAATCTGACCTACAATCAGGGGGGTATGGGTCGTTGGGTCGACCCAACTTAGGTCGACCATGGAAGGTTGACATGCATTAGGTCGACATGTACTAGGTCAAAAGGTCAACATGGGTTTTTGGACTTTTTTTGGTGTTGTTTTCTTCGTAAAGTGACTGGGAACCCCAGTTAGTGTACCGTGTCCCCTCGCATGGCTCGCTTTTCTCACCATGATTCGGGCACGGTTCCTCGCTCCGCTGCGCTCGGCACAGGTTACCGTTCCCAGTTGTAGTCCACGTGGATCGTCGAGTATGAAAAAGTCCGAAAAATGAAGAAGAAAAAGTGAAAAAATCATGTCGACCTAGTACTTGTCGATCTAATGACTGTCGACCTGAACTGTGTCAACCTAACGACTGTATCCCAATTAGAGATATTTCTGGCAACAGATGCACAGGTTTAAGTTGCTATAGCCAGTGAGGCGTTTAATTTTACTGAAATAAAGGTAGAATCCTGTTGCATTTGGTGAATGTGTTTCCAAAGAGAGGGAATCATGGCTTGGTGACTTCTGTGGCACACGATAAGGGCCCCCACTGCTTTCAGTTGAGTGAGCAGAATGTGAGGTCTAAATCCTAAAGCTGCTGTTAAACTGACCAACATTAATGTATTTAAGTATAAACGCATCATATTGTAGGGACATCTAAAATGGCAGTTCCTACAGGTAATTGTGTGGAGTAAGGTTTTCTTTCATTTCAGTAGAAGAAATGTCAGTAGAAATGTCTGCGGCCTCTTGTACAGTTACCTGTGGCACATTTGCCTCCCATTGTGTGCTTATTAACTGTTAACAAGCAGTTTTGTGCTGTCCAAGTTTTTACAAATGAAGGCTTGCATACTGTACATTGTAATGGTGTTTGATATATTTATAGCCAACAGCATTTGTAATGGTTGTCGTAACCTATTCTAGTAACAGGAACATGGTCACTGACCTACCTATGCTATTTGCATTTCTGATGTCTTGGCATATTCCTGTAAATCTCATCAGTGAGGTCACTGTGTACTATAACAAATGTAGTTCCTTTTGTAATCATGGTGACCTGCCAGATTTACATCTCCTCCTTTTTATTGGCCATTTTCATTAAATTGGATACAAATCTTGTTTAGCCCTGTGTCGCCTAAAAACCTAGGGGCAGATGTATTAACCTGGAGAAGGCATAAGGAAGTGATAAAGCAGTGATATGTGCAAGGTGATAAACGCACCAGCCAATCCGTTCCAATATGTAAATTAACAGTTAGGAGCTGATTGGCTGCTGCCTTTATCACCTTGCACATATCACTGCTTTATCACTTCCTTATGCCTTCTCCAGGTTAATACATCTGCTCCCTAATATGTTAGGAGCCCACTTTCATCCAGTTTAGACTTTTACATTCCTCTCTGAAAATGCTCAGTTTAACCTATTGCATGTTTTCAATTAATAGGAGCGAGCAGACAATGGAGCGTGGCTTGTCACTATGCTTGTAGTATTTTCTATTTCTTCTTTGGATTGGTTGAAGTGCATGCAAAATGCACATTCCTGTAAAATGTGCTTGGAAAGTTCGAAGGGCAAATTGCTGAAAGGACAGGATGGGAATGCGTGCAAGGTTTGTCCTACTGTAGGTAGGAAAGGCTGTGCATCATCACAGAACAGGTCTCCTCTTTATTCTTTAAGATGCAGTTCTAATCAGATGTTGTCACATAAATTCTAAGAAAAGCTTTCTGTAAAGTGAACAGTCTTGTCCTCTAGCTGCAAGGGAAATGATAGGAAACTCCAGAGGAGTCAGGATGCTCCCATTCCATGTCAGCAAGAAAGGGTTTTATTAATCATTGTATCATTGTTAGTAGAGCATGTCCATAGAGTTCAGGACCATTCCTCATACAGGAGAGTAGAGGAAAATGATTCTGGATGAGTCGGTCTTTTTATATCTTCTGAATGGTAGAACCTTGAGATTAAATTGTATTCCTGCTTTTGACATGCCTAAAACACATGACCACGACTGTATCTGATTTATGAAGATTTTAGACAGCTTTGTGATATTGCCAATGATTGAGGTGTACTTTTTCTTTCTTCAAAACTTGTGTTTATTAACAGGGCCAGATCAACAATGGGGCAGATAGGACTACAGCTCCAGGCCTCCAATAAAAATAGGCCCATCATCATGACAGCATGATGCAGTCCAGCTGTCTAGCTTGTCAGACAGTCAGCCATGAATCTTTAGTGTTAGAAATACAATTTCTGCAGCAGATTACATTGGTTTCCACAGGGAAACATCGAGTGGATCTTGATCCAGAGGCACCAACAGGCTAAAGCTTTATGCTGTCCCAGGATTCATCGGGGCCTCCTCTATAACCCCGCCTGCAGGCACTGTGAGCTCGGTTTCAGTTGGTGTCTGCAGCAACAGGTCATTTAACAGGTGGGCTGCACTGGGCAGCCCTGAAAAAGCTTTTTCTGACAGAAAATTTCTTGAAAACTGGGCTGTCAGCGTTGTATGTCATGGTGACATTTCAGCGCTGCGGCGTCGCATACTCCCGCGGCCTGTTCCCTGGTACTTGCGGTGGAGATGCAACGGGTTTAGGTACACAGTTGCGGTCGCTCTCGTGGTTCGCGTGGCTGCTACGGGGAGGAGGTAAGAGGGTCCCCCAGGCGGTACCCACCATTAAATCGCGTTCCGTCCACGACCTAGAGAGACTTGTTGCGGCGCTGGCGTGGACACTGTCACCGAGCAGGGACCCCACTAGACCACCAGGGCAATAGAGCACAGGTCGGGGGTACTAACGCCCCATTTAATAAGGCTCGCTAGTACCTGAGGTGGAAGTACAACATAGGGGAGCTGGCGCTTGACCTGTAGCCTCTCCCTGGCCCAGGGCGACATCTACTGCAGATTTTCCCACCCTGGAGCTGCCTCACATTCTCCCTCACTCCCCGACTGAGACGCTGGGTGCCATCTTATAAGCATAGTTGCGTTGCGGCTAATCTCTGGGACTGCAGGGCAAGGTCTCCCTTATGAAGCCTCATGTCTTTATACAGACCGTGTTAGTTAAGAAAAAGTGTACCTATTACAGGATATATTGTACGAGTATTCTGATATATACCTCCGGTCTAGGACCGTGCTGTGTTCTATCTATCTATCTATCTATCTATCTATCTATCTATCTATCTATCTATCTATCTATCTATCTATCTATCTCTGTACATATACTGGCCCAGTGCAGTTTTATTGTCCTAATAATTATCTGCATTGCCTGTGACTGTGTGTGCCTGTATCTGCTGTGGGATTTCACTTTCAGTGTTTCCCAGATATATATATCACTATATTCTGTATATTAAGGGTCTAGGTGCTTCAGGGTCATATATATATAGTGCGTCGCAGTATTTACCTGTTGCGTGTATTCTACTGTTTAGTCAGTCACATAATACCGGATTTATTCGCTGATGTGTACTGTGTCTACAGTCACATACTAACTGATTTTCTCTGACGTCCTAAGTGGATGCTGGGACTCCGTAAGGACCATGGGGATTAGCGGCTCTGCAGGAGACTGGGCACAACTAAAGAAAGCTTTAGGACTACCTGGTGTGCACTGGCTCCTCCCACTAAGACCCTCCTCCAGACCTCAGTTAGATTCTTGTGCCCGGCTGAGCTGGATGCACACTAGGGGCTCTCCTGAGCTCCTAGAAAGAAAGTATATTTTAGGTTTTTTATTTTACAGTGAGATCTGCTGGCAACAGACTCACTGCAGCGAGGGACTAAGGGGAGAAGAAGCGAACCTACCTAACTGGTTGTAGCTTGGGCTTCTTAGGCTACTGGACACCATTCGCTCCAGAGGGATCGACCGCATGGAACCGGCCATTGATGTTCGGTCCCGGAGCCGCGCCGCCGCCCCCCTTACAGAGCCAGAAGCAAGAAGTGTTCCGGAAAATCGGCGGCAGAAGACTTCAGTCTTCACTTCAGTCTTCACTGCAGCTGTGCGCCATTGCTCCTCATGCACACCTCACACTCCGGTCACTGATGGGTGCAGGGCGCTGGGGGGGGGCGCCCTGAGCAGCAATATAAACACCTTGCCTGGCAAAATCATCACAATATATAGCCCCAGAGGCTATATATGTGATAAATACCCCTGCCAGAATCCATAAAAAAGCGGGAGAAAAGTCCGCGAAAAAGGGGCGGAGCTATCTCCCTCAGCACACTGGCGCCATTTTCTCTTCACAGTGCAGCTGGAAGACAGCTCCCCAGGCTCTCCCCTGTAGTTTTCAGGCTCAAAGGATTAAAAAGAGAGGGGGGGCACTACATTTAGGCGCAATATTGTTTATACAAGCAGCTATTGGGGGAAAAATCACTCAGTTATAGTGTTAATCCCTGCATTATGTAGCGCTCTGGTGTGTGCTGGCATACTCTCTCTCTGTCTCCCCAAAGGACTTTGTGGGGTCCTGTCCTCAGTCAGAGCATTCCCTGTGTGTGTGCTGTGTATCGGTACGGCTGTGTCGACATGTGGGATGAGGAAGGTTACGTGGAGGTGGAGCAGAGGCCGATAAATGGGATGTCGCCCCCTGTGGGGCCGACACCAGAGTGGATGGATAGGTGGAAGGTATTAACCGACAATGTCAACTCCTTACATAGAAGGCTGGATGACTTAAAACAGCTGTGGGACAGCCGGCTTCTCAGCCCGCGCCTGCCCAGGTGTCTCGAAGGCCATCAGGGGCTCAAAAAAAAGCGCCCATTACCTCAGATGGCAGACACAGATGTCGACACGGAGTCTGACTCCAGTGTCGACGAGGTTGAGACATATACACAATCCACTAGGAACATCCGTTACATGATCTCGGAAATGAAAAATGTGTTACGCATTTCTGACATGAACCCAAGTACCACATAAAAGGGGTTTTATTTTTGGGGAGAAAAAGCAGCCAGTGTTTTGTTCCCCCATCAGATGAATGAATGAAGTGTGTAAAGTAGCGTGGGTTCCCCCGATAAGAAACTGGTAATTTCTAAAAAGTTACTGATGGCGTACCCTTTCCCGCCAGAGGATAGGTCACGTTGGGAGATGTCCCTTAGGGTGGATAAGGCGCTCACACGTTTGTCAAAAAAGGTGGCACTGCCGTCTTAGGATACGGCCACCTTGAAGGAGCCTGCTGATAAAAAGCAGGAGGCTATCCTGAAGTCTGTATATACACACTCAGGTTATATACTGAGATCTGCAATTGCCTCAGCATAAATAGTGCTGCTGCAGCGTGGTCTGATACCCAGTCAGATAATATTAATACTCTAAGACAGGGATAATAGTTTGCTAACAGAGAGCATATTAAAGACGTCGTCTTTAGATATAAAGGATGCACAGAGGGATATTTGCCGGCTGGCATCCAGAATTAATGCAATGTCCATTCTGCCAGGAGGGTATTAGAAACCCGGCAGTGGACAGGTGATGCTGCCTATAAAAGGCACATGGAGATTCTGCCTTATAAGGGTGAGGAATTGTTTGGGGATGGTCTCTGAGACCTCGTATCCACAGCAACAGCTGGGAAGAAATTTTTTTACCTCGGGTTTCCTCACAGCCTAAGAAAGCACTGTATTTTCAGGTACAGTCCTTTCGGCTTCAGAAAAGCAAGCGGGTCAAAGGCGCTTCCTTTCTGCACAGAGACAAGGGAAGAAGGAAAAAGCTGCACCAGCAGCAAGTTCCCAGGATCAAAAATCTTCCCCCGCTTCCTCTGAGTCCACCGCATGACGTTGGGGCTCCACAGGTGGAGACAGGTGCGGTAGGGGCGCGTCTCGGGAACTTCAGGGACCAGTGGGCTTGCCCACAGGTGGATCCCTAGGTTCTGCAAATAGTATCACAGGGATACAGGCTGGAGTTCGAGGCGACTCCCCCTCGCCGTTACCTCACATCAGCCTTGCCTGCTGCCCTCGGAGAAAGGTAGTACTGGCGGCAATTCACAAGCTGTACTTCCAGCAGGTGAAATCAAGGTACCCCTCCTTCAACAAGGCCGGGGTTACTATTCCAAAATGTTGTGGTACCGAAACCAGACGGTTCGGTGAGACCCATTCTAAAATTGAAAGCCTTGAACACTTATATACGAAGGTTCAAGTTCAAAATGGAATCGCTCAGGGCGATTATTGCAAGCCTGGAGAATTTCATGGTATCACTGGACATCAAGGATGCTTACCTGCATGTCCCTACTTACCCTCTTCACCAGGAGTACCTCAAAATTGTGGTACAGGATTGTCATTACCAATTCCAGACGTTGCCGTTGGTCTGTCCCCGGCACCGAGGTTTTTACCAAGGTAATGGCCGAAATAATTATCCCGTACTTGGACGATCTCCTTCTAAAGGCGAGGTCCAGGGAGCAGTTGTTCGGCGGAGTAGCACTATCTCGGGAAGTGCTGCAACAGCACGGCTGGATTCTGAATATTCCAAAGTCGCAGCTGGTTCCTTGGTATGGTTCTGGACACAGAACAGGATAAATAGGGTTTCTTCCGAAGGAGAAGTCCAAGGAGTTGTCGTCTCTAGACAGAGACCTCCTAATACGTATACAGGTGTCGGTGCATCAATGCACGCGAGCCCTGGGAAGGATGGTAGCTTCTTACGAAGAAATTCCATTCGCCAGGTCCCATGCAAGGATTTTCCAGTGGGATCTGTTGGACAAGTGGTCCGGGTCGCATCTTCAGATGCATCGGCGGATAACCCTGTCTCCAAGGGCCAGGGTGTCACTGTTGTGGTGGCTGCAGAGTGCTCATCTTCTAGGGGGCCGCAGATTCGGCATACAGGACTGGGTCCTGGTGACCACGGATGCCAGCCTTCGAGGCTGGGGGGCAGTCACACAGGGAAGAAACTTCCAAGGCTATGGAAAAGTCAGGAGACTTCCCTACACATAAATATTCTGGAACTAAGGGCCATTTACAATGCCCTAAGTCAGGCTAGACCCTGCTTCAACACCGGCCGGTGCTGATCCAGTCAGACAACATCACGGCGGTCGCTCATGTAAACCGACAGGGCGGCACAAGAAGCAGGATGGCGATGGCAGAAGCCACAAGGATTCTCCGATGGGCGGAAAATCATGTGTTAGCACTGTCAGCAGTGTTCATTCCCGGAGTGGACAACTGAGAAGCAGACTTTCTCAGAAGACACGACCTCCACCCGGGAGAGTGGGGACTTCATCCAGAAGTTTTCCAAATGATTGTACACCGTTGGGAAAGGCCACAGGTGGACATGATGGCGTCCCGCCTCAACAAAAAACTACAAAGATATTGCGCCAGGTCAAGGGACCCTCAGGCGATAGCTGTGGACGCTCTGGTAACACCGGGGGTGTACCAGTCGGTGTATGTGTTCCCTTCTCTGCCTCTCTTACCCAGGGTAATGAGAATAATAAGAAGGAGAGGAGTAAGAACTATACTCATTGTTCCGGGTTGGCCAAGAAGAGCTTGGTAACCAGAACTCCAAGAAATGATCTCAGAGGACCCATGGCCTCTGCCGCTCAGACAGGACCTGCTGCAGCAGGGGGCCTGTCTGTTCCAAGACTTACCGCGGCTGCGTTTGACGGCATGGCGGTTGAACGCCGGATCCTGAAGGAAAAAGGCATTCCGGAGGAAGTTATCCCTACGCTATTTAAAGCTAGGAAAGAAGTGAACGCAAACCATTATCACGCATATGGTGGAAATATGTTGCGTGCTGTGAGGCCAGGAAGGCCCCAAAGGAGAAATTTCAGTTAGGTCGATTTCTGCACTTCCTACAGTCAGAGGTGACTATGGGCCTAAAATTGGGTTCCATGAAGGTCCAGATTTCGGCTCTATCGATTTTCTTCCAAAATAGAACTGGCTTCACTGCCTGAAGTTCGGACTTTTGTTAAGGGAGTGCTGCATAGTAAGCCCCGTTTGTGCCTCAAGTGGCACCGTGGGATCTCAACGTGGTGTTGGATTTCCTGAAGTCGCATTGGGTTGAGCCACTTAAATCCGTGCAGCTACAATACCTCACGTGGAAAGTGGTCATGCTGTGGGCCGTGGCGTCGGCCAGGCGTGTATCAGAATTGGCGGCTTTGTCATACAAAAGCCCTTATCTGTATTTTATATGGATAAGTCGGAATTGAGGACTCGTTCCCAATTCCTTCCTAAGGTGGTATCAGTTTTTCATGTGAACCAACCTATTGTGGTGCCTGCGGCTACTTGGGACTTGGAGGATTCCAAGTTACTGGACGTAGTCAGGGCCCTGAAAAGTATATGTTTCCAGGACGGCTGGAGTCAGGAAAACTGACTCGCTATTTATCCTGTATACACCCAACAAGCTGGGTGCTCCTGCTTCTAAGCAGACTATTGCTCGCTGGATCTGTAGCACGATTCAACTTGCACATGCTGCGGCTGGACTGCCGCACCCTAAATCTGTAAAAGCCCATTCCACGAGGAAAGTGGGCTCTACTTGGGCGGCTGCCCGAGGGGTCTCGGCTTTACAACTTTGCCGAGCTGTTACTTGGTCGGGTTCAAACATTTTTGCAACAGTCTACAAGTTTGATACCCTGGCTGAGGAGGACCTAGAGTTTGCTCATTCGGTGCTGCAGAGTCATCCGCACTCTCCCGCCCGTTTGGGAGCTTTGGTATAATCCCCATGGTCCTTACGGAGTCCCAGCATCCACTACGGACTACGAGAAATAGATTTACCGGTGAGTAAAATCTTATTTATTCGCAGGTATTGTACTCTGGCTTTATCGTACTAATTTGCTCTGTTGCATTTGTGTACAGTGTCTAACAAGAAGGGCAGTAAGTCTGTGGATGCTCCTGCATCATGCAGAGCATGCACCAAAGATTTACCAGAGGGGGAGGCTGTGAATGATGGTCTGTGCACTATGTAGCATACATCTCCCAGTCAGTCCGCATTTCCTGTAGCCAATCAGGAGCCAAACCTACTGGGTACTCTGGTGGAACGCCTTAAGTCCCTATGGGACCACCTGTGCCATTACAGCCACAAATTGTCCCTATGGTTAATCCGCCTTGGGCGGAAAATTTGTCTAACCAGTTGAAGCAATTTAATCATTACTTGGTCAGACAAAAATCTACTCCACGTCACTGTAGTATCTGGGTCATCTAAGCGAGCTGCTTCCTCCTCAAACTCCACAAATCTCTCAGATGTTTCATCTGAAGAGGAGGGGGAGCAATACTGTCCTGTCAGACACAGAATCAGGTGTTTCTGATGAGGATTCTCCATTGCAAATTGATGTCCCTGCCCTTGTGGGTGCTATTAAGCAAATCCTACAAATCACTGATAATGAGGATTCCACTACTGTGGCTAAGAAAACTGATATGTTTAAATGGCAGAAGGTGGTTAAAAATCTATTACCCCATTCTGACCATTTGGTGGACATCCGGCAGGAGCCCTGGTATAATCCAGGGAAGAAATTCCCTCTGTCTAAACTGACCTTGGCTCGCTATCCTCTCCCTGCAGAGTTATGCAACACGTGAAAATTCACCGCCGGTGGATTCTCATGTCACCCGCCTAGTGGTATTGTCCACTCTGCCTGTCACTACTGTCACTTCACTGAAGGAACCGACAGATAAGCGCATGGAGGGATGCCTGAAATCTATTTACTCCCTTACAAGTGCTGTACATAGACCCACTATTGCGGCCTCTTTGGCTGCAAAAGGAATGGAAGCATGGGTTCAGGCATTAGAGGAAGAGCTGCCCGAGGATATATCGGACAATGCTAAACAATACCTGTCTCACATTACCACTATAACATTCAGGAGGCATCATCTGAGGCGGGTGTGTTGGCAGCCAAGGCGTCGACTACGTCTGTCCTGGCTTGCCGTATTCTGTGGTTGAGGTCATGGAAGGTAGACCTAGACTCCAAAAAAGACCTTGGAGGTAAGGGGGACATTTTGTTTGGGGAAGACCTAAATAAAATTGTGTCTGAATTGGCGGCTGCTAAGACTGCCTTTCTCCCAGATACTAATCCTTCTGCACAGAAGACTAAAGGTACCACTTTTCGTTCCTTTCGGCCTCAAGGGAAAGCAAAAGGTCAGGCATACCCGAGACAATCTTGTGCTCCCAAAACCACTAAGCCCAAGGCAAAGCAGTCTTGGGCAGCCCGTCAGCCTGCTTCTAAACAAGACAAGCCTGCCGCATGACATTGCGGGCCTCCCCCTGGGGGACTACAGGGTGGGAGGCCGACTTCTGTAGTTCACCCAGGTCTGGTTAATGACCACTTCAGATGCATGGGTACGCAGTCTCCTTCAAGAGACGCCCCCCTCACCTGTTTTGCACCACGGTTATCCCTTTGGATCCGTTAAAAGGGCAAGCTTTGCAAAAGGTTGTGAGTTCTCTCCTGAATACAGGAGTGGTAGTGCCGGTTCCTCTGGTCAGAGAGGCAGAGGTTACTACTCAACCCTGTTTCTGGTTACGAAACCCAATGGGTATATCCAGCCTATACTCAACCTCAAATCACTGAACAAGTCTGTGAGAGTGTCGAAGTTCCGTATGGAAACACTGCGCTTAAGTATACTGGCTATGGAACCCGGAGACTATATGGTATCCCTGGATATACAGGATGCGTACCTGCATATACCTATTGACATGTCGCATCGGCAGTATCTGCGGTTTGCTATTGGCAACCTCCACTATCAGTTCCAGGCTCTGCCATTTAGAATGGCTATGGCTCCTCGGATCTTCACCAAGGTCATGGCCGTAATGGCGGCCCATCTCCGTCACCAGGGACTCAGGATCCTGCCGTATCTGGACGACTTGCTGATTCTGGCAAACTCCCACGATGTCCTCCTCAGTCATCTACCACTGACGGAAAGCTTCCTACAAGCCCACGGGTGGCTCATCAGTTGGAAGAAATCCTCGCTGGTCCCAGCTCAGAGCATGGTGCATCTGGGGGCACCCCTGGACACACACAGTAAATGACTGTTTCTATCTCCAGAAAAAGTCCTGAGACTTCAAGACAGGATAAGATGCTTCCTTTGTCGCCCCAGAGTGTAGATACACTTGTCGGTGCAAGTACTTGGCCTGATGGTGTCGGCATTTGACATGGTCGAGTACGCTCAATTTAATTCTCGCCCTCTGCAGAGGTTAATCCTTTTCCAAGTGGGACGGCCTACCTCATCGGATCAGATCTCACATGATCACTTTGACTCCGGAGGATCGTCTTTTGCTGACCTGGTGGCTACAGAACCAGCAATTGAGCAGGGGTCGTCCCTTCTAGATCCCCGACTAGGTCCTGCTGACAACGGACGCCAGTCTGAGGGGGTCCTGCGGAAGTTCAAACATTAAGGAGGATTTCTACTTATAGTCACTCCAGTGTGGCCCAGACGCCATTGGTTTTCAGACTTGCAGGGTCTATCGACAGTGTCCTCTTCTATTTCCTCAACGCCCAGACCTCCTCGTACAGGGCCCTTGTCTTTATCCGGACCTGGCCAGGCTGACTTTGACAGCGTGACTCTTGAGGCATCACTCCTGAGAGCCAAAGGATTCTCTGAGGCGGTCATCCAAACTATGTTAAAAGCCCGCAAACCAGCATCTGCTTGGATTTATTACAGGGTCTGGAATTCTTACTTCACCTGGTGTGCTGATAAGAATAATGATGCATACAGATTCAGAACTTCCAGAATTCTGGCTTTTCTGCAAAGAGGCCTAGACTTAGGCCTTCGTCTGGTCTCCCTCAAGGTTCACATATCTGCCGTGTCGGTTTGGTCTCGGAGAAAAATTGCGTCTATACCGGACGTTCATAAATTCACTCAGGGTGTCTTACAGATTCAGTCTCCCTATGTCCCTCCTGTGGCTCCATGGCATCTGTCTGTTGTCCTGAATGCCCTGCAAGAGTCTCCATTTGAACCTCTTGAGATGGTGGACCTTAAATGGCTCACGGCCAAGGTCTTCTTTTTACTGGCTATTGCCTCTGCAAGAAGGGTGTCAGACTTAGGCGCATTGTCCGGTCGTCCACCCTTTCTAATATTTCATTGTGACCGGGCAGTTCTTGAAACTCGCCCAGGTTATTTACCTAAGGTGGTGTCCTCTTTTCACCTTAACCAAGAGATTGTGGTTCCAGCCTTTATGTCTTCTGATTTGTCCTCCAAAGAGCGGTCTTTGAATGTGGTACGGGCTCGCCATATATATGTGGAGAGGACTGCCTCTTTCAGGAGGTCAGATTCCCTTTTTGTCTTGTTTGGTTTTCACAAACGTGGTTGGCCTGCAAATAAGCAAACCTTGGCCAGATGAATTAGAATGGTGATTGCACAAGCTTATGCACAGGCTGGACCTCTTGGGCACCTTGCCGTGGCGCGTCCGCAGAACAATTGTGCAAGGCGGCTACGTTGTCCTCTGTGAACACGTTTATTAGGTTTTATGCCTTTATGTGGGTACACACTGATAGATAAATAGATTTAAACCCGGCCCAGTGCATTTCCTGTACTGCATTTGATGAATATTATGGTTACTCAATTAATATACATGAAACATCTACATATCTGTATTATGCTCTCTTCTACGTCTTTGCAGAAGGCTACCAAGTTAGGAATGAAGTGTTCCCGTATCACCACAGACACTGAGTGACTACTTGGTAGACTTGCGTTGCAGAAATGCACTGGTATTATTACTTGCCTCATACACAGTGTCCAGTGATGTTACAGCACACAAATGGCAGCATTTTCCACTTTTTGACTTATTTTAGTAATGTGGGAACAGGATCAGCTCTCTGTTAAGTGAGGAAGTAAGAGCTGCTGTGTAACGTAAGGGTAACACTGAATAGTGTATTTTATTGTGATGACTTACATTTAAAAACAAATTTTATGTTTAATGGTTCTTTAAAGTGTCTTTCTGGAGAACATGGAGTAACTTTTATAGAAGATTACCAAATACAAATAATGGGGGCTCATCTAGTTTTCTCTATCGTCCTAAGTGGATGCTGGGGTTCCTGAAAGGACCATGGGGAATAGCGGCTCCGCGGGAGACAGGGCACGAAAGTAAAGCTTTTACAGGTCAGGTGGTGTGTACTGGCTCCTCCCCCCATGACCCTCCTCCAGACTCCAGTTAGATTTTTGTGCCCGGCCGAGAAGGGTGCAATTCTAGGTGGCTCTCATAAAGAGCTGCTTAGAGAGTTTAGCTTAGGTTTTTTTATTTTACAGTGATTCCTGCTGGCAACAGGATCACTGCAACGAGGGACAGAGGGGAGAAGAAGTGAACTCACCTGCGTGCAGGATGGATTGGCTTCTTGGCTACTGGACATGAAGCTCCAGAGGGACGATCACAGGTACAGCCTGGATGGTCACCGGAGCCACGCCGCCGGCCCCCTCACAGATGCTGAAGCAAGAAGAGGTCCAGAATCGGCGGCTGAAGACTCCTGCAGTCTTCTTAAGGTAGCGCACAGCACTGCAGCTGTGCGCCATTTTCCTCTCAGCACACTTCACACGGCAGTCACTGAGGGTGCAGGGCGCTGGGAGGGGGGCGCCCTGGGAGGCAAATGAAAACCTGTAAAAAGGCTAAAAATACCTCACATATAGCCCCAGAGGCTATATGGAGATATTTACCCCTGCCTAAATGTACTAAATAGCGGGAGACGAGCCCGCCGGAAAAGGGGCGGGGCCTATCTCCTCAGCACACGGCGCCATTTTCTGTCACCGCTCCGCTGGTCAGGAAGGCTCCCAGGTCTCTCCCCTGCACTGCACTACAGAAACAGGGTATAACAGAGAGGGGGGGCAAAATAAATGGCAATATATCAATATAAAAGCAGCTATAAGGGAGCACTTAATCATAAGGCTATCCCTGTCATATATAGCGCTTTTTGGTGTGTGCTGGCAGACTCTCCCTCTGTCTCCCCAAAGGGCTAGTGGGTCCTGTCTTCGTATAGAGCATTCCCTGTGTGTCTGCTGTGTGTCGGTACGTGTGTGTCGACATGTATGAGGACGTTATTGGTGTGGAGGCGGAGCAATTGCCAAATATGAGGATGTCACCTCCTAGGGGGTCGACACCAGAATGGATGCCTTTATTTGTGGAATTACGGGATAGCGTCAACTCGCTTAAGCAGTCGTTTGCCGACATGAGGCGGCCGGACACTCAATTAGTGCCTGTCCAGGCGCCTCAAACACCGTCAGGGGCTGTAAAACGCCCCTTGCCTCAGTCGGTCGACACAGACCCAGACACAGGCACTGATTCCGGTGGTGAAGGTGACGAATCAACCGTATTTTCCAGTAGGGCCACACGTTATATGATTTTGGCAATAAAGGAGATGTTACATTTAGCTGATACTACAGGTACCACTAAACAGGGTATTATGTGGGGTGTGAAAAAACTACCAGTAGTTTTTACCGAATCAGAAGAATTAAATGACGTGTGTGATGAAGCGTGGGGTGCCCCGATAAAAAACTGCTAATTTCAAAGAAGTTATTGGCTTTATACCCTTTCCCGCCAGAGGTTAGGGAGCGCTGGGAAACACCTCCTAGGGTGGACAAAGCGCTAACACGCTTATCAAAACAAGTGGCGTTACCCTCTCCTGAGACGGCCGCACTTAAAGATCCATCAGATAGGAGGATGGAAAATATCCAAAAAGGTATATACACACATGCAGGTGTTATACTACGACCAGCTATTGCGACTGCCTGGATGTGCAGTGCTGGGGTAGTTTGGTCAGAGTCCCTGATCGAAAATATTGATACCCTGGACGGGGACAATATTTTACTGTCGTTAGAACAAATAAAGGATGCATTTCTTTATATGCGTGATGCACAGAGAGATATCTGCACACTGGCATCACGGGTAAGTGCTATGTCCATTTCGGCCAGAAGAGCTTTATGGACACGACAGTGGACAGGCGATGCGTAGAGGAGTTATTTGGGGTCGGTCTATCGGATTTGGTGGCCACGGCTACGGCCGGGAAATCCACCTTTCTACCTCAAGTCACTCCCCAACAGAAAAAGGCACCGACTTTTCAACAGCAGCCTTTTCGTTCCTTTAAAAATAAGAGAGCAAAGGGCTATTCATATCTGCCACGAGGCAGAGGACGAGGGAAGAGACAGCAACAGGCAGCTCCTTCCCAGGAACAGAAGCCCTCCCCGGCTTCTACAAAAGCCTCAGCATGACGCTGGGGCTTCGCAAGCGGACTTGGGGGCGGTAGGCGGTCGTCTCAAAAATTACAGCGCGCAGTGGGCTCACTCGCAGGTAAATCCCTGGATCCTGCAGATAATATCTCAGGGGTACAGGTTGAAATTAGAGACAGAGCCACCTCGCCGTTTCCTGAAGTCGGCTTTACCAACGTCCCCCTCAGAAAGGGAGACGGTTTTGGAAGCCATTCACAAGCTGTATTCTCAGCAGGTGATAGTCAAGGTACCTCTTCTACAACAAGGGAAGGGGTATTATTCCACTCTTTTTGTGGTACCGAAGCCGGATGGCTCGGTAAGGCCTATTCTAAATCTGAAGTCCTTGAACCTGTACATAAAGAAGTTCAAGTTCAAGATGGAGTCACTCAGAGCAGTGATAGCGAACCTGGAAGAAGGGGACTTTATGGTATCCTTGGACATCAAGGATGCGTATCTCCACGTTCCAATTACCCCTCACACCAGGGGTACCTCAGGTTCGTTGTACAAAACTGTCACTATCAGTTTCAGACGCTGCCGTTTGGTTTGTCCACGGCACCTCGGGTCTTTACAAAGGTAATGGCCGAGATAATATTTCTTCTTCGAAGAAAAGGCGTATTAATTATCCCATACTTGGACGATCTCCTAATAAGGACAAGGTCCAGAGAACAGCTAGAGATGGGTTTAGCACTATCTCAAGAGGTGCTAAAGCAGCACGGATGGATTCTGAATATTCCAAAATCCCAATTAATGCCGACAACTCGTCTGCTGTTCCTGGGGATGATTCTGGACACAGTTCAGAAAAAGGTTTTTCTTCCCGAAGAAAAAGCCAAGGAGTTATCTGACCTGGTCAGGAACCTCCTAAAACCAGGAAAGGTGTCTGTACATCAATGCACAAGAGTCCTGGGAAAAAATGGTAGCTTCTTACGAAGCAATCCCTTTCGGCAGATTCCATGCAAAGGGATCTGTTGGACAAATGGTCAGGGTCGCATCTTCAGATGCACCTGCGGATAACCCTGTCGCTGAGGACAAGGGTATCCCTTCTGTGGTGGTTGCAGGAGGCTCATCTATTGGAGGGCCGCAGATTCGGCATGCAGGATTGGATCCTGGTGACCACGGATGCCAGCCTGAGAGGCTGGGGAGCAGTCACACAGGGAAGAAATTTCCAGGGAGTGTGGTCGAGCCTGAAAAAGTCTCTTCACATAAGCATTCTGGAACTAAGAGCAATCTACAATGCTCTAAGCCAGGCGGAACCTCTGCTTCAAGGAAGACCGGTGTTGATCCAGTCGGACAACATCACGGCAGTCGCCCATGTAAACAGACAGGGCGGCACAAGAAACAGAATGGCAGAAGCTGCCAGGATCCTTCGCTGGGCGGAGAATCACGTGATAGCACTGTCAGCAGTATTCATCCCGGGCGTGGACAACTGGGAAGCAGACTTCCTCAGCAGACACGACCTTCACCCGGGAGAGTGGGTACTTCATCCAGAAGTTTTCCACATGCTATTAAACCGTTGGGTAAAACCAATGGTGGACATGATGGCGTCTCGCCTCAACAAGACACTGGACAGTTATTGCGCCAGGTCAAGAGATCCGCAGGCAATAGCTGTGGACGCGTTGGTAACACCTTGGGTGTACCAGTCCGTATATGTGTTTCCTCCTCTGCCTCTCATACCAAAGGTATTGAGGATTATACGGCAAAGAGGAGTAAGACTAGTGGCTCCGGATTGGCCAAGAAGGACTTGGTACCCGGAACTTCAAGAGATGGTCACGGGCGATCCGTGGCCTCTACTTCTGAGAAGGGACCTGCTTCAGCAGGGTCCTTGTCTTTTTCAAGACTTACCGCGGCTGCGTTTGACGGCATGGCGTTTGAATGCCAGATCCTAAAAGGAAAAGGCATTCCAGAAGAAGTCATTCCTACCTTGATAAAGGCAAGGAAGGAAGTCACCGCGAAGCATTATCGCCGTATTTGGCGAAAATATGTTGCGTGGTGCGAGCAGCGGAGTGCTCCGAGGGAGGAATTTCAACTGGGTCGTTTTCCTACATTTCCTGCAATCAGGATTGTCTATGGGTCTCAAATTGGGATCTATTAAGGTTCAAATTTCGGCCCTATCAATATTCTTCCAAAAAGAATTGGCCTCAGTCCCTGAGGTCCAGATTTTTATCAAAGGAGTACTGCATATACAGCCTCCTGTGGTGCCTAAGGTGGCACCGTGGGATCTAAATGTAGTTTTAGATTTCCTCAAATCCAATTGGTTTGAACCACTAAAGAATGTGGATTTGAAATATCTCACATGGAAAGTGACTATGTTACTGGCCCTGGCTTCGGCCGGGAGAGTATCTGAACTGGCGGCTTTGTTTTATAAAAGCCCTTATTTAATTTTCCATTCGACATAGGGCAGAGCTGCGGACGCGTCCGCATTTTCTCCCTAAGGTGGTATCAGGGTTTCACCTGAACCAGCCTATTGTAGTGCCTGCGGCTACAGACGACTTGAAGGACTCCAAGTTGTTGGACGTTGTCAGAGCCTTAAAAATATACATTTAAAGGACGGCTGGAGTCAGAAAATCTGACTCGCTGTTTATACTGTATGCACCCAACAAGTTGGGTGCACCTGCTTCTAAGCAGTCGATTGCTCGTTGGATTTGTAACAAAATTCAACTTGTACATTCTGTGGCAGGCCTGCCACAGCCTAAATCTGTTAAGGCCCATTCCGCAAGGAAGGTGGGCTCATCTTGGGCGGCTGCCCGAGGGGTCTCGGCATTACAACTCTGCCGAGCAGCTACGTGGTCAGGGGAGAACACGTTTGTAAATTTTTACAAATTTGATACCCTGGCAAAGGAGGACCTGGAGTTCTCTCATTCGGTGCTGCAGAGTCATCCGCACTCTCCCGCCCGTTTGGGAGCTTTGGTATAATCCCCATGGTCCTTTCAGGAACCCCAGCATCCACTTAGGACGATAGAGAAAATAAGAATTTACTTACCGATAATTCTATTTCTCGGAGTCCGTAGTGGATGCTGGGCGCCCATCCCAAGTGCGGATTATCTGCAATACTTGTACATAGTTATTGTTAACTAATTCGGGTTATTGTTTAGGAAGCCATCTTTCAGAGGCTCCTCTGTTATCATACTGTTAACTGGGTTTAGATCACAAGTTGTACGGTGTGATTGGTGTGGCTGGTATGAGTCTTACCCGGGATTCAAAATCCTCCCTTATTGTGTACGCTCGTCCGGGCACAGTACCTAACTGGAGTCTGGAGGAGGGTCATGGGGGGAGGAGCCAGTACACACCACCTGACCTGTAAAAGCTTTACTTTTGTGCCCTGTCTCCTGCGGAGCCGCTATTCCCAATGGTCCTTTCAGGAACCCCAGCATCCACTACGGACTCCGAGAAATAGAATTATCGGTAAGTAAATTCTTATTATTCAAGGCGCATAGGGAATCGTGGCAACTGTTAATATACACTTTTCTCTAACGTCCTAGTGGATGCTGGGGACTCCGAAAGGACCATGGGGAATAGCGGCTCCGCAGGAGACTGGGCACAAAAGTAAAAAGCTTTAGGACTACCTGGTGTGCACTGGCTCCTCCCCCTATGACCCTCCTCCAAGCCTCAGTTAAGATTTTGTGCCCGAACGAGAAGGGTGCAATCTAGGTGGCTCTCCTGAGCTGCTTAGAGTAAAAGTTTAAATAGGTTTTTTTATTTTCAGTGAGACCTGCTGGCAACAGGCTCACTGCATCGAGGGACTAAGGGGAGAAGAAGCGAACTCACCTGCGTGCAGAGTGGATTGGGCTTCTTAGGCTACTGGACATTAACTCCAGAGGGACGATCACAGGCCCAGCCATGGATGGGTCCCGGAGCTGCGCCGCCGTCCCCCTTACAGAGCCAGAAGACTGAAGAGGTCCGGAAAATCGGCGGCAGAAGACGTCCTGTCTTCACTAAGGTAGCGCACAGCACCGCAGCTGTGCGCCATTGCTCTCAGCACACTTCACACTCCGGTCACTGAGGGTGCAGGGCGCTGGGGGGGGGGCGCCCTGAGACGCAATAAAAACACCTTTTTGGCAAAAAATACATCACATATAGCTCCTGGGCTATATGGATGTATTTAACCCCTGCCTATTTTTACATAAAAAAGCGGGAGAAAGGCCGCTGAAAAAGGGGCGGAGCCTATCTCCTCAGCACACTGGCGCCATTTTTTCCTCACAGCTCCGTTGGAGGAAGGCTCCCTGACTCTCCCCTGCAGTCCTACACTACAGAAACAGGGTAAAACAAGAGAGGGGGGGCACTAAATTGGCATATAAATATATACAGCAGCTATATTAGGGAAAAACACTTATATAAGGTTATCCCTGTATATATATATAGCGCTCTGGTGTGTGCTGGCAAACTCTCCCTCTGTCTCCCCAAAGGGCTAGTGGGGTCCTGTCCTCTATCAGAGCATTCCCTGTGTGTGTGCTGTGTGTCGGTACGTTGTGTCGACATGTATGAGGAGGAAAATGGTGTGGAGGCGGAGCAATTGCCTGTGTTAGTGATGTCACCCCCTAGGGAGTCGACACCTGACTGGATGGTCTTATGGAAAGAATTACGTGATAGTGTCAGCACTTTACAAAAGACTGTTGACGACATGAGACAGCCGGCAAATCAGTTAATACCTGTACAGGCGTCTCAAACACCGTCAGGGGCTCTAAAGCGCCCGTTACCTCAGGTCGATACAGACACAGACACGGACACTGACTCCAGTGTCGACGGTGAGGAAACAAACGTATTTTCCAGTAGGGCCACACGTTACATGATCACGGCAATGAAGGAGGTTTTGAACATTTCTGATACTACAAGTACCACAAAAAAGGGTATTATGTGGGGTGTGAAAAAACTACCCGTAGTTTTTCCCGAATCAGATGAATTAAATGAGGTGTGTGATGAAGCGTGGGTTTCCCCCGATAAAAAACTGCTAATTTCTAAAAAGTTATTGGCATTATACCCTTTCCCGCCAGAGGTTAGGGCGCGTTGGGAAACACCCCCTAGCGTAGATAAGGCGCTCACACGCTTATCAAAACAAGTGGCGTTACCGTCCCCTGATACGGCCGCCCTCAAGGAACCAGCTGATAGAAAGCTCGAAAATATCCTTAAAAGTATATACACACATACTGGTATTATACTGCGACCAGCAATCGCCTCAGCCTGGATGTGCAGTGCTGGGGTGGCTTGGTCGGATTCCCTGACTGAAAATATTGATACCCTGGATAGGGACAATATATTATTGACTATAGAGCATTTAAAGGATGCATTTCTATATATGCGAGATGCACAGAGGGATATTTGCACTCTGGCATCAAGAGTAAGTGCGATGTCCATTTCTGCCAGAAGAGGATTATGGACGCGACAGTGGTCAGGGGATGCGGATTCCAAACGGCATATGGAAGTATTGCCGTATAAAGGGGAGGAGTTATTTGGGGTCGGTCTATCGGACCTGGTGGCCACGGCAACGGCTGGAAAATCCACCTTTTTACCCCAAGTCACCTCGCAGCAGAAAAAGATACCGTCTTTTCAGGCTCAGTCCTTTCGTCCCCATAAGGGCAAGCGGGCAAAAGGCCACTCATATCTGCCCCGGGGCAGAGGAAGGGGAAAAAGACTGCAGCAGACAGCCTCTTCCCACGAACAGAAGCCCTCCCCCGCTTCTGCCAAGTCCTCAGCAAGACGCTGGGGCCTTACAAGCGGACTCATGCACGGTGGGGGCCCGTCTCAAAAATTTCAGCGCGCAGTGGGCTCACTCGCAAGTGGACCCCTGGATCCTGCAGGTAGTATCTCAGGGGTACAAATTGGAATTCGAGACGTCTCCCCCTCGCCGGTTCCTGAAGTCTGCTTTACCAACGTCTCCCTCCGACAGGGAGGCGGTATTGGAAGCCATTCACAAGCTGTATTCCCAGCAGGTGATAATCAAGGTACCCCTCCTACAACAGGGAAAGGGGTATTATTCCACGCTGTTTGTGGTACCGAAGCCGGACGGCTCGGTGAGACCCATTTCTCTATCGTCCTAGTGGATGCTGGGGTTCCTGAAAGGACCATGGGGAATAGCGGCTCCGCAGGAGACAGGGCACAAAAGTAAAGCTTTCCGATCAGGTGGTGTGCACTGGCTCCTCCCCCTATGACCCTCCTCCAAGCCAGTTAGATTTTTGTGCCCGGCCGAGAAGGGTGCAATCTAGGTGGCTCTCCTAAAGAGCTGCTTAGAAAAGTTTAGCTTAGGTTTTTTATTTTACAGTGAGTCCTGCTGGCAACAGGATCACTGCAACGAGGGACTTAGGGGAGAAGAAGTGAACTCACCTGCGTGCAGGATGGATTGGCTTCTTGGCTACTGGACATCAGCTCCAGAGGGACGATCACAGGTACAGCCTGGATGGTCACCGGAGCCTTGCCGCCGGCCCCCTTGCAGATGCTGAAGTAAGAAGAGGTCCAGAATCGGCGGCAGAAGACTCCTCAGTCTTCTAAAGGTAGCGCACAGCACTGCAGCTGTGCGCCATTTTCCTCTCAGCACACTTCACACGGCAGTCACTGAGGGTGCAGGGCGCTGGGAGGGGGGCGCCCTGGGAGGCAAATGAATACCTATTTTGGCTAAAAATACCTCACATATAGCCTCCGGAGGCTATATGGAGATATTTAACCCCTGCCAGAATCCGTTAAGAGCGGGAGACGAGGCCGCCGAAAAAGGGGCGGGGCCTATCTCCTCAGCACACAGCGCCATTTTCCCTCACAGAAAGGCTGGAGGGAAGGCTCCCAGGCTCTCCCCTGCACTGCACTACAGAAACAGGGTTAAAACAGAGAGGGGGGGCACTAATTTGGCGTTAGAAATATATAAAAAAGATGCTATAAGGGAAAACACTTATATAAGGTTGTCCCTATATAATTATAGCGTTTTTGGTGTGTGCTGGTAAACTCTCCCTCTGTCTCTCCAAAGGGCTAGTGGGTCCTGTCCTCTATCAGAGCATTCCCTGTGTGTGTGCTGTGTGTCGGTACGTGTGTGTCGACAAGTATGAGGACGATGTTGGTGAGGAGGCGGAGCAATTGCCTGTAATGGTGATGTCACTCTCTAGGGAGTCGACACCGGAATGGATGGCTTATTTAGGGAATTACGTGATAATGTCAACACGCTGCAAGGTCGGTTGACGACATGAGACGGCCGACAAACAATTAGTACCGGTCCAGACATCTCAAAAACACCGTCAGGGGTTTTAAAACGCCCGTTTACTTTAGTCGGTCGACACAGACACAGACAGGGACACTGAATCCAGTGTCGACGGTGAATAAACAAACGTATTCCTTATTAGGGCCACACGTTAAAGGCAATGAAGGAGGTGTTACATATTTCTGATACTACAAGTACCACAAAAGAGGGTATTATGTGGGATGTGAAAAAACTACCGTAGTTTTTCCTGAATCAGATAAATTAAATAAAGTGTGTGATGATGCGTGGGTTCCCCCCGATAGAAAATTATGGGCGGTATACCCTTTCCCGCCAGAAGTTAGGGCGCGTTGGGAAACACCCCTTAGGGTGGATAAGGCGCTCACACGCTTATCAAAACAAGTGGCGGTACCGTCTATAGATAGGGCCGTCCTCAAGGACCAGCTGACAGGAGGCTGGAAAATATCATAAAAAGTATATACACACATACTGGTGTTATACTGCGACCGGCGATCGCCTCAGCCTGGATGTGCAGAGCTGGGGTGGCTTGGTCGGATTCCCTGACTAAAAATATTGATACCCTTGACAGGGACAGTATTTTATTGACTATAGAGCATTTAAAGGATGCATTTCTATATATGCGAGATGCACAGAGGGATATTTGCACTCTGGCATCAAGAGTAAATGCGATGTCCATATCTGCCAGAAGATGTTATGGACACGACAGTGGTCAGGTGATGCAGATTCCAAACGGCACAAAGGTGTATTGCCGTATAAAGGAAGAGGAGTTATTTGGGGTCGGTCCATCGGACCTGGTGGCCACGGCAACTGCTGGAAAATCCGCCGTTTTTACCCTAAGTCACATCTCTGCAGAAAAAGACACCGTCTTTTCAGCCTCAGTCCTTTCGTCCCTATAAGATCATATCTGCCCAGGGATAGAGGAAAGGGAAGAAGACTGCAGCAGGCAGCCCATTCCCAGGAACAGAAGCGTTCCACCGCTTCTGACAAGTTCTCAGCATGGCGCTGAGACCGTACAGGACCCCTGGATCCTACAAGTAGTATCCCAGGGGTACAGATTGGAATGTCGAGACGTTTCCCCTTCGCAGGCTCCTGAAGTCTGCTTTACCAAGGTCTCCCTCCGACAAGGAGGCAGTATGGGAAAAAATTCACAAGCTGTATTCCCAGCAGGTGATAATTAAATTACCCCTCCTACTACAAGAAAAGGGGTATTATTCCACACTATATTGTGGTACTGAAGCCAGAAGGCTAGGTGAGACTTATTCTAAAAAAAATTTTTTGAACACTTACAAAGGTTCAAATCAAGATGGAGTCACTCAGAGCAGTGATAACGAACCAGGAAGAAGGGGACTATATAGTGTCCCGGGACATCAGGGATGCTTACCTCTATGTCCCAAATTTGCCCTTCTCACTAAGGGTACCTCAGGTTCGTGGTGCAGAACTGTCACTATCAGTTTCAGACGCTGCCGTTTGGATTGTCCACGGCACCCCGGGTCTTTACCAACGTAATGGCCGAAATGATGATTCTTCTTCGAAGAAAAGGCGTCTTAATTATCCCTTACTTGGACGATCTCCTGATAAGGGCATAGTCCAGGGAACAGTTGGAGGTCGGAGTAGCACTATCTCGGATACTGCTACAACAGCACGGGTGGATTCTAAATATTCCAAAATCGCAGCTGATCCCGACGACACGTCTGCTGTACCTAGGGATGATTCTGGACACAGTCCAGAAAAAGGTGTTTCTCCCGGAAGAGAAAGCCAGGGAGTTATCCGAGCTAGTCAGGAACCTCCTAAAAACAGTGCATCATTGCACAAGGGTCCTGGTAAAAATGGTGGCTTCCTACGAAGCAATTCCATTCGGCAGATTTCACGCAAGAACTTTTCAGTGGGATCTGCTGGACAAATGGTCCGGATCGCATCTTCAGATGCATCAGCGGATAACCCTATATCCAAGGACAAGGGTGTCTCTCCTGTGGTGGTTATAGAGTGCTCATCTTCTAGAGGGCCGCAGATTCGGCATTCAGGATTGGATGCTGGTGACCACGGAGCCCAGCCCGAGAGGCTGGGGAGCAGTCACACAAGGAAAAAATTTCCAGGGAGTGTGATCAAGTCTGGAGACTTTTCTCCACATAAATATACTGGAGCTAAGGGTAAATTTATAATGCTCTAAGCTTAGCAAGACCTCTGCTTCAAGGTCAGCCGGTATTGATCCAGTGGGAAAAACATCACGGCAGTCGCCCACGTAAACAGACAGGGCGACACAAGAAGCAGGAGGGCAATGGCAAAAACTGCAAGGACTTTTCGCTGGGCGGAAAATCATGTGATTGCACTGTCAGCAGTGTTTCATCCCGGGAATGGAAACTGGGAAGCAGACTTCCTCAGCAGGCACGACCTCCACCCGGGAGAGTGGAAACTTCATCGGGAAGTTTTTTCCACATGATTGTAAACCGTTGGGAAATACCAAAGGTGGACATGATGGCGTCCCGTCTGAACAAAAAAATGGGACAGGTATTGCGCCAGGTCAAGAGACCCTCAGGCAATAGCTGTGGACGTTCTGGTAACACCGTGGGTGTACCAGTCGGTGTATGTGTTCCCTCCTCTGCTTCTCATACCTAAGGTGCTGAGAATTATAAGACGTAGAGGAGTAAGAACTATACTCATGGCTCCGGATTGGCCAAGAAGGACTTGGTACCCAGAACTTCAAGAGATGCTTACAGAGGTCTTATGGCCTCTGCCGCTAAGAAGGGACTTGCTTCAGCAAGTACCATGTCTGTTCCAAGACTTACCGCAGCTGCGTTTGTCGGCATGGCGGTGGAAAGCCGGATCCTAAGGGAAAAAGGCATTCCGGAAGAGGTCATTCCTACCCTGGTCAAAGCCAGAAAGGAGGTGACCGCACAACATTATCACCACATGTGGCGAAAATATGTTGCGTGGTGTGAGGCCAGGAAGGCCCCACAAAGAAATTTCAACTCGGTCGTTTCCTGCATTTCCTGCAAACAGGAGTGTCTATGGGCCTCAAATTGGGGTCCATTAAGGTTCAAATTTCGGCCCTGTCGATTTTCTTCCAGAAAGAATTGGCTTCAGTTCCTGAAGTCCAGAAGTTTGTCAAGGGAGTATTGCATATACAACCCCCTTTTGTGCCTCCAGTGGCACTGTGGGATCTCAACGTAGTTCTGGGATTCCTCAAATCACATTGGTTTAAAACCAGTCAAATCTGTGGATTTGAAGCATCTCACATGAAAAGTGACCATGCTCTTGGCCCTGGCCTGGACCAGGCGAGTGTCAAATTGGTGTTTTTTTTTTTCTCAAAAAAAGCCCATATCTGTTTGTCCATTCGGACAGGGCAGAGCTGCGGACTCGTCCCCAGTTCTCTCCCTAAGGTGGTGTCAGTGTTTCACCTGAACCAGCTTATTGTGGTGCCTTGCACCTACTAGGGACTTGGAGGACTCCAAGTTGCTAGATGTTGTCAGGGCCCTGAAAATATGTTCCAGGACGGCTGGAGTCAGGAAAACTGACTTGCTGTTATCCTGTATGCACCCAACAAACTGGGTGCTCTTGCTTCTAAGCAGACTATTGCTAGTTGGATGTGTAATACAATTCAGCTTGCACATTCTGTGGCAGGCCTGCCACAGCCAAAATATGTAAATGCCCATTCCACAAGGAAGGTGGGCTCATCTTGGGCGGCTGCCCGAGGGGTCTCGGCTTTACAACTTTGCCGAGCAGCTACTTGGTCAGGGGCAAACACGTTTGCTAAATTCTACAAATTTGATACCCTGGCTAAGGAGGACCTGGAGTTCTTTCATTCGGTGCTGCAGAGTCATCCGCACTCTCCCGCCCGTTTGGGAGCTTTGGTATAATCCCCATGGTCCTTTCAGGAACCCCAGCATCCACTAGGACGATAGAGAAAATAAGAATTTACTTACCGATAATTCTATTTCTCGGAGTCCGTAGTGGATGCTGGGCGCCCATCCCAAGTGCGGATTATCTGCAATACTTGTACATAGTTACAAAAATCGGGTTATTATTGTTGTGAGCCATCTTTTCAGAGGCTCCGCTGTTATCATACTGTTAACTGGGTTTAGATCACAAGTTGTACGGTGTGATTGGTGTGGCTGGTATGAGTCTTACCCGGGATTCAAAATTCCTCCCTTATTGTGTACGCTCGTCCGGGCACAGTACCTAACTGGCTTGGAGGAGGGTCATAGGGGGAGGAGCCAGTGCACACCACCTGATCGGAAAGCTTTACTTTTGTGCCCTGTCTCCTGCGGAGCCGCTATTCCCCATGGTCCTTTCAGGAACCCCAGCATCCACTACGGACTCCGAGAAATAGAATTATCGGTAAGTAAATTCTTATTTTTAAATCTGAAATCCTTGAACACTTACATAAAAAGGTTCAAGTTCAAGATGGAGTCACTCAGAGCAGTGATAGCGAACCTGGAAGAAGGGGACTATATGGTGTCTCTGGACATCAAGGATGCTTACCTCCATGTCCCAATTTGCCCTTCTCACCAAGGGTACCTCAGGTTTGTGGTACAGAACTGTCACTATCAGTTTCAGACGCTGCCGTTTGGATTGTCCACGGCACCCCGGGTCTTTACCAAGGTAATGGCCGAAATGATGATTCTTCTTCGAAGAAAAGGCGTCTTAATTATCCCTTACTTGGACGATCTCCTGATAAGGGTAAGGTCCAGAGAACAGTTAGAGGTCGGAGTAGCACTATCTCAAGTAGTACTACGACAGCACGGATGGATTCTAAATATTCCAAAATTGCAGCTGATTCCGACGACACGTCTGCTGTTCCTAGGGATGATTCTGGACACAGTACAGAAAAAGGTGTTTCTCCCGGAGGAGAAGGCCAAGGAGTTATCCGACCTAGTCAGGAACCTCCTAAGACCAGGCCAAGTGTCAGTACATCAATGCACAAGGGTCCTGGGAAAGATGGTGGCTTCTTACGAAGCGATTCCATTCGGCAGATTCCACGCAAGAACTTTTCAGTGGGATCTGCTGGACAAATGGTCCGGATCGCATCTTCAAATGCATCAGCGGATAACCCTGTCTCCAAGGACAAGGGTGTCTCTCCTGTGGTGGTTACAGAGTGCTCATCTCCTAGAGGGCCGCAGATTCGGCATTCAGGATTGGGTCCTGGTGACCACGGATGCCAGCCTGAGAGGCTGGGGAGCAGTCACACAGGGAAGAAATTTCCAGGGCTTGTGGTCAAGCATGGAAACGTCACTTCACATAAATATCCTGGAACTAAGGGCCATTTACAATGCCCTAAGTCAGGCAAGACCTCTGCTTCAGGGTCAGCCGGTGTTGATCCAGTCGGACAACATCACGGCAGTCGCCCACGTAAACAGACAGGGCGGCACAAGAAGCAGGAGGGCAATGATGGAAGTGGCAAGGATTCTTCGCTTGGCGGAGAATCATGTGATAGCACTGTCAGCAGTGTTCATTCCGGGAGTGGACAGCTGGGAAGCAGACTTCCTCAGCAGACACGATCTTCACCCGGGGGAGTGGGGACTTCACCCAGAAGTCTTCCACATGATTGTGAACCGTTGGGAAAAACCAAAGGTGGACATGATGGCGTCCCGCCTCAACAAAAAACTGGACAGATATTGCGCCAGGTCAAGGGACCCTCAGGCAATAGCTGTGGACGCTCTGGTAACACCGTGAGTGTACCAGTCAGTGTATGTGTTCCCTCCTCTTCCTCTCATACCAAAAGTACTGAGAATCATAAGAAGGAGAGGAGTAAAGACTATACTCGTGGCTCCGGATTGGCCAAGAAGCACTTGGTACCCGGAAATTCAAGAGATGCTCACGGAAGACCCGTGGCCTCTACCTCTAAGAAAGGACCTGCTCCAGCAGGGACCATGTCTGTTCCAAGACTTACCGCGGCTGCGTTTGACGGCATGGCGGTTGAACGCCGGATCCTGAAGGAAAAAGGCATTCCGGATGAAGTCATCCCTACCCTGATCAAAGCCAGGAAGGATGTAACCGTACAACATTATCACCGTATTTGGCGTAAATATGTTGCGTGGTTCGAGGCCAGGAAGGCCCCTACAGAGGAATTTCAACTGGGTCGTTTCCTGCATTTCCTGCAAACAGGACTGTCTTTGGGCCTCAAATTGGGGTCCATTAAGGTTCAAATTTCGGCCCTGTCAATATTCTTCCAAAAAGAACTGGCTTCTGTTCCTGAAGTTCAGACTTTTGTAAAAGGAGTACTGCATATACAGCCTCCTTTTGTGCCTCCAGTGGCACCTTGGGATCTCAATGTAGTTTTGGGATTCCTAAAATCACATTGGTTTGAACCACTCACCACTGTGGACTTAAAATATCTCACATGGAAAGTGGTAATGCTGTTAGCCCTGGCTTCAGCCAGGCGTGTCTCAGAATTGGCGGCTTTATCCTATAAAAGCCCTTACCTAATTTTTCATACGGACAGGGCAGAATTGAGGACTCGTCCTCAATTTCTCCCTAAGGTGGTTTCAGCTTTTCACTTAAACCAGCCTATTGTGGTGCCTGCGGCTACTAGGGACTTGGAGGATTCCAAGTTGCTGGACGTAGTCAGGGCCCTGAAAATATATGTTTCCAGGACGGCTGGAGTCAGAAAATCTGATTCACTGTTTATCCTGTATGCACCCAACAAGCTGGGTGCTCCTGCTTCTAAGCAGACGATTGCTCGTTGGATTTGTAGTACAATTCAGCTTGCACATTCTGTGGCAGGCCTGCCACAGCCAAAATCTGTAAAAGCCCATTCCACACGGAAAGTGGGCTCATCTTGGGCGGCTGCCCGAGGGGTCTCGGCTTTACAACTTTGCCGAGCAGCTACTTGGTCAGGGGCAAACACGTTTGCTAAATTCTACAAATTTGATACCCTGGCTGAGGAGGACCTGGAGTTCTCTCATTCGGTGCTGCAGAGTCATCCGCACTCTCCCGCCCGTTTGGGAGCTTTGGTATAATCCCCATGGTCCTTTCGGAGTCCCCAGCATCCACTAGGACGTTAGAGAAAATAAGAATTTACTTACCGATAATTCTATTTCTCATAGTCCGTAGTGGATGCTGGGCGCCCATCCCAAGTGCGGATTGTCTGCATTACTTGTACATAGTTATTGTTACAAAAATCGGGTTATTGTTGTTGTGAGCCATCTTTTCAGAGGCTCCTTCTGTTATCATGCTGTTAACTGGGTTCAGATCACAAGTTGTACGGTGTGATTGGTGTGGCTGGTATGAGTCTTACCCGGGATTCAAAATCCTTCCTTATTGTGTACGCTCGTCCGGGCACAGTATCCTAACTGAGGCTTGGAGGAGGGTCATAGGGGGAGGAGCCAGTGCACACCAGGTAGTCCTAAAGCTTTTTACTTTTGTGCCCAGTCTCCTGCGGAGCCGCTATTCCCCATGGTCCTTTCGGAGTCCCCAGCATCCACTACGGACTATGAGCAATAGAATTATCGGTAAGTAAATTCTTATTTTTTTGTGACATTAAAAATGGACTTTGTGTTAAAGATGGTTTGCAGTCAAATTGTGTCCCATCTGCGATCAGCAATAACCACTCAATTATGATATTTGTTTGTACTAGGGCTCACATTGGGGTCTGTTCACGAAGCAGTGAAAAGTGTGGAGAAGTGAGCCAGTGGACAAGTTGCCCATGGCAACCAATCAGCTGCTCTGTATAATTGTAGAGTATGCGAATTATAAATGTTACTTCAATGCTGATTGGTTGCATCTTCTCCACTGGCTCACTTCTCCACACTTTTCTCTGACGTCCTAGTGGATGCTGGGAACTCTGTAAGGACCATGGGGAATAGACGGGCTCCGCAGGAGACTGGGCACTCTAAAAGAAAGATTAGGTACTATCTGGTGTGCACTGGCTCCTCCCTCTATGCCCCTCCTCCAGACCTCAGTTAGATTTCTGTGCCCGGCCGAGCTGGATGCACACTAGGGGCTCTCCTGAGCTCCTAGAAAGAAAGTATATGTTAGGTTTTTTATTTTACAGTGAGACCTGCTGGCAACAGGCTCACTGCAACGAGGGACTAAGGGGAGAAGAAGCGAACCTACCTGCTTGCAGCTAGCTTGGGCTTCTTAGGCTACTGGACACCATTAGCTCCAGAGGGATCGACCGCACGACCCGTCCTTGGTGTTCGTTCACGGAGCCGCGCCGCCGTCCCCCTTACAGAGCCAGAAGCATGAAGATGGGCCGGAAAATCGGCGGCAGAAGACTTCAGTCTTCACCAAGGTAGCGCACAGCACTGCAGCTGTGCGCCATTGCTCCTCATACACACTTCACACTCCGGTCACTGAGGGTGCAGGGCGCTGGGGGGGGGGCGCCCTGAGCAGCAATAAAATCACCTTGGCTGGCAAAATAATCACAATATATAGCCCCAGAGGCTATATATGTGATAATTACCCCTGCCAGAATCCATAAAAAAGCGGGAGAAAAGTCCGCGAAAAAGGGGCGGAGCTATCTCCCTCGGCACACTGGCGCCATTTTCTCTTCACAGTGTAGCTGGAAGACAGCTCCCCAGGCTCTTCCCTGTAGTTTTCAGGCTCAAAGGGTTAAAAAGAGAGGGGGGGGCACTAAATTTAGGCGCAATATTGTTTATACAAGCAGCTATTGGGGAAAATTCACTCAGTGATAGTGTTTATCCCTACATTATATAGCGCTCTGGTGTGTGCTGGCATACTCTCTCTGTGTCTCCCCAAAGGGCTGTGTGGGGTCCTGTCCTCAGTCAGAGCATTCCCTGTGTGTGTGCGGTGTGTCGGTACGGCTGTGTCGACATGTTTGATAAGGTATAAAAGGCATCCAGTTGCCACATAGGAGCTGCTTTCCAAATACAATTAAAACTAAACTGGTACACATGAAATATATAACATTGTATTAGCGCCCGATTAAGCAAGTTTATGTGCATTGCCTAATGTTTGATAAGGAGGCTTATGTGGAGGCGGAGCAGATGCCGATAAATGGGATGTCGCCCCCTGTGGGCCGACACCAGAGTGGATGGATAGGTGGAAGGTATTAACCGACAGTGTCAACTCCTTACATAAAAGGCTGGATGACGTAACAGCTATGGGACAACCGGCTTCTCAGCCCGCGCCTGCCCAGGCGTCTCAAAGGCCATCAGGGGCTCAAAAACGCCCGCTCCCTCAGATGGCAGACACAGATGTCGACACGGAGTCTGACTCCAGTGTCGACGAGGTTGAGACATATACACAATCCACTAGGAACATCCGTTACATGATCCCGGCAATAAAAAATGTGTTACACATTTCTGACATTAACCCAAGTACCACAAAAAAAAAAGGGTTTTATGTTTGGGGAGAAAAAGCAGGCAGTGTTTTGTTCCCCCATCCAATGAGTGAATGAAGTGTGAAAAAGCGTGGGTTCCCCCGATAAGAAACTGGTAATTTCTAAAAAGTTACTGATGGCGTACCTTTTCCCGCCAGAGGATAAGTTACGCTGGGAGATATCCCCTAGGGTGGATAAGGCGCTCACACGTTTGTCAAAAAAGGTGGCACTGCCGTCTTAGGATACGGCCACTTTGAAGGTGCCTGCTGATAAAAAGCAGGAGGCTATCCTGAAGTCTGTATTTACACACTCAGGTACTAGACTGAGACCTGCAGATAGTGCTGCTGCAGCGTGGTCTGTAACCCTGTCAAACAGGGATACTATTTTGCGAACATAAGACGTCGTCTTATATATGAGGGATGCACAGAGGGATATTTTGCCGGCTGGCATCCAGAATTAATGCAATGTCCATTCTGTCAGGAGGGTATTAGAGACCCGACACTGGACAGGTGATGCTGACTTTAAAAGGCACATAGCCTTATAAGGGTGAGGAATTGTTTGGGGATGGTCTCTGGGACCTCGTATCCACAGCAACAGCTGGGAAGAAAATTTTTTACCTCAGGTTTCCTCACAGCCTAAAAAGCACTGTATTATCAGGTACAGTCCTTTCGGCTTCAGAAAAGCAAGCGGGTCAAAGGCGCTTCCTTTCTGCACAGAGACGAGGGAAGAGGGAAAAAGCTGCACCAGTCAGCCAGTTCCCAGAATCAAAATTCTTCCCCCGCTTCCTCTGAGTCCACCGCAAGACGCGTGGGCTCCACAGGCGTAGCCAGGTACGGTGGGGGGCAGCCTCAAAAATTTCAGCGATCAGTGGGCTCGCTCACAGGTGGATCCCTGGATCCTTCAAGTAGTATCTCAGGGGTACAGGCTGGAATTCGAGGCGTCTCCCCCCCGCCGCGTTTCCTCAAATCTGCCTTGCCGACAACTCCCTCAGGCAGGGAGGCTGTGCTAGAGGCAATTCACAAGCTGTATTCCCAGCAGGTGATAGTCAAGGTGCCCCTACTTCAACAAGGACGGGGTTACTATTCCACACTGTTTGTGGTACCGAAACCGGACGGTTCGGTGAGACCCATTTTAAATTTGAAGTCCTTGAACACATACATAAAAAAATTCAAGTTCAAGATGGAATCGCTCAGGGCGGTTATTGCAAGCCTGGAGTAGGGGGATTACATGGTATCCCTGGACATCAAGGATGCTTACCTACATGTCCCCATTTACCATCCTCACCAGGAGTACCTCAGATTTGTGGTACAGGATTGCCATTACCAATTCCAAACACTGCCGTTTGGACTGTCCACGGCACCGAGGGTCTTTACCAAGGTAATGGCAGAAATGATGATACTCCTTCGAAAAAAAGGGAGTTTTTAATTATCCCGTATTTGGACGATCTCCTTATAAAGGCGAGGTCCATGGAGCAGTTGTTGGTCAGAGTAGCACTATCTCGGGAAGTGCTACAACAGCATGGATGGATTCTATACATTCCAAAGTCACAGCTGGTTCCTACCACACGCCTGCTGTTCCTGGGGATGGTTCTGGACACAGAACAGAAAAAAGTGTTTCTCCAGCAGGAGAAAGCCAAGGAGCTGTCATCTCTAGTCAGAGACCTCCTGAAACCAAAACAGGTATCGGTGCATCACTGCTCACGAGTCCTGGGAAAAATGGTAGCTTCTTACGAAGCAAAATTCCATTCGGCAGGTTCCATGCAAGAACCTTTCAGTGGGACCTCTTGGACAAGTGGTCGGAATCGCATCTTCAGATGCATCGGCTGATAACCCTGTCTCCAAGGACCAGGGTATCTCTACTGTGGTGGCTGCAGAGTGCTCATCTTCAAGAGGGCCGCAGATTCGGCATACAGGACTGGGTCCTGGTAACCACGGATGCCAGCCTTCGAGGCTGGGGGGCAGTCACACAGGGAAGAAATTTCCAAGGACTTTGGTCAAGTCAGGAGTCGTCCCTACACATAAATATACTGGAACTGAGGGCCATTTACAATGCCCTAAGTCTGGCAAGGCCTCTGCTTCAAAACCAGCCGGTACTGATCCAATCAGACAACATCACGGCAGTCGCCCATGTAAACCGACAGGGCGGCACAAGAAGCAGGATGGCGATGGCAGAAGCCACAAGGATTCTCCGATGGGCGGAAAATCACGTCTTAGCACTGTCAGCAGTGTTCATTCCGGGAGTGGACAACTGGGAAGCAGACTTCCTCAGCAGACACGACCGACACCCGGGAGAGTGGGGACTTCATCCAGAAGTCTTCCAACTGTTGGTAAACCGTTGGGAAAGGCCACAGGTGGACATGATGGCGTCCCGCCTAAACAAAAAACTAGATATTGCGCCAGGTCAAGGGACCCTCAGGCATAGCTGTGGACGCTCTAGTGACACCGTGGGTGTACCAGTCGGTTTATGTATTCCTTCCTCTGCCTCTCATACCAAAGGTACTGAGAATAATAAGAAAACGAGGAGTAAGAACGATACTCGTGGTTCCGGATGTGCCAAGAAGAGCTTGGTACCCAGAACTTCAAGAAATAATATCAGAGGACCCATGGCCTCTACCGCTCAGACAGGATCTGCTACAGCAGGGGCCCTGTCTGTTCCAAGACTTACCGCGGCTGCGTTGGACGGCATGGCGGTTGAATTCCGGATCCTAAAGCAAAAGGGCATTCCGGAGGAAGTCATTCCTACGCTGATAAAAGCCAGGAAAGAAGTAACCGCAAACCATTATCACCGTATTTGGCGAAAATATGTTGCGTGGTGTGAGGCCAGGAAGGCCCCAACAGAGGAATTTCAGCTGGGTCACATTGGTTTGAGCCACTTAAAACTGTGGATTTGAAATATCTCACGTGGAAAGTGGTCATGTTATTGGCCTTAGCTTCGGCCAGGCGTGTGTCAGAATTGGCGGCTTTGTCATGTAAAAGCCCTTATCTGATTTTCCATATGGATAGGGCAGAATTGAGGACTCGTCCCCAGTTTCTCCCTAAGGTGGTATCAGCTTTTCACTTGAACCAACCTATTGTGGTGCCTGCGGCTACTAGGGACTTGGAAGATTCCAAGTTACTGGACGTAGTCAGGGCCTTAAAAATTTATATTTCCAGGACGGCTGGAGTCAGGAAAACTGACTCGTTTTTTATCCTGTAGGCATCCAACAAAATAGGTGCTCCTGCTTCTAAGCAGACTATTGCTCGCTGAATTTGTAGCACAATTCAGCTGGAGCATTCTGCGGCTGGATTGCCGCATCCTAAATCAGTAACAGCCCATTCCACGAGGAAAGTGGGCTCATCTTGGGCGGCTGCCCGAGGGGTCTCGGCTTTACAACTTTGCCGAGCTGCAACTTGGTCAGGGGCAAACATGTTTGCTAAATTCTACAAATTTGATACCCTGGCTGAGGAGGACCTTGAGTTCTCTCAGTCGGTGCTGCAGAGTCATCCGCACTCTCCCGCCCGTTTGGGAGCTTTGGTATAATCCCCATGGTCCTTACGGAGTTCCCAGCATCCACTAGGACGTCAGAGAAAATAAGATTTTACTCACCGGTAAATCTATTTCTCGTAGTCCGTAGTGGATGCTGGTCGCCCATCCCAAGTGCGGATTGTCTGCAATACTTGTATATAGTTATTGCCTAACTAAAGGGTAATTGTTGAGCCATCTGTTGAGAGGCTCAGTTATATTTCATACTGTTAACTGGGTATAGTATCACGAGTTATACGGTGTGATTGGTGTGGCTGGTATGAGTCTTACCCGGGATTCAAAATCCTTCCTTATTGTGTCAGCTCTTCCGGGCACAGTATCCTAACTGAGGTCTGGAGGAGGGGCATAGAGGGAGGAGCCAGTGCACACCAGATAGTACCTAATCTTTCTTTTAGAGTGCCCAGTCTCCTGCGGAGCCCGTCTATTCCCCATGGTCCTTACGGAGTTCCCAGCATCCACTACGGACTACGAGAAATAGATTTACCGGTGAGTAAAATCTTATTTTTCACTGCTTCATGAATAGACCCCTATATGAGCTACCTGAGGTTGTCACCATTCATGCAGGTTTCAGATAGATCAGTGAAGAGTGGGTTACTGATTAGATTAATAGGAATAATATGGGGGGGGGGGGGTGCAGAAAATTCATCTGGTTAGAATAACAGAGTTAAACTGATCCTTCAAGCCCTTTTCACAGCTCTCACTTGGGAGCTCACAGGATCTGACCTTTGCAATTATTTATAACCCTTGTGGGCTGCACATTACCCTTTCCACAGTTTAGTATTCGGGGCTTCTATATTTTACCAGAACACAGTCATCCCTTCATGTCCCACTTGGTCTTTATGATTCGGCATACACCATGACTGAGGATGGGATGAAGCCTCTAGGGACTGTGAAGCAGCGGTACTGAGAACTCTAATGGAGAGAACAGGTCTTTCTTCTAGCTGGTGTCGGGTCCTGAAAGGTGGTAGCGGTGGAGGTGTTCTTTATGGTAATTCATCCTTTACCCTTTATTTACTATTTAGCTGAAACAGTGACTTTGCTCTGAAGCGTGTTGCAGATTAGAAAAGCTTTCAGGTCAGTACAATGGTGTTTTGCATGTGTACTTCTACAGAGGAGCCTATACAAATACTGGAGATGGTCCAAGATTCTCTTGTACGATAAAAAACAAGTTTAAGCTTGTGCTGTCTGTTCTTCTCTTGCAGGAGGAGAATGGGAGCTTTTGGCTTCTCAGTCTGTGGAATGCAGCATTGCTTGGTCTGTTACACATGTATCAAACTGGTTTGTTCCATGTCACTAAGGAGAATTGTGTGGACTCCGTTTTTTAATTCACGGAATGGTTGGCACAATGACATGGCAGGCCAGGGCGTAAGCTCGTTAGCCGCTGTGAAGAACAGATTGGCACATGACTGAGAGTTGTTTATTCTCAAAATAAAGACTGTTTTCATCATTCCAAAGCCAAATAATTGCTATCTCGGTGAGTGTCGTCACTTTGTGGATTTGTGAGGGTGTCTTGCTTAAACACTGTTAAACCGTATCTGTTGCCTATAGTAGAGAGTCGAAACAGCTATTTTATGGTCACAGTTGATTATCCTGCCAAGTATATCACTAGCTCCTTGTGAGTTGATTGGCTGTACTCTCATGAATATTGTATGTTGCCTTGTGGCTTTGCTGTAGGAGTCCGGCACAGCGGTAATCGGAGAGTATTGAGGTTTTGGATGATATTCGGCCAGTGAGCATAGTTGTATGATAGAATTGTAATAAAGGTCTGTCAGATGACTGACACAAATGTAATATCCTGCGAGTTTCAGGCACTGGAGCAATTTAAAGCAGCATTTATATTTAAATACCCGGTTAGCTTAAATTTTAATTATTGCTGCTTTAAATCTAGCTGCTAAATGGCCAAAATTGTGCCAGTGCCTGCAACTCACTCGCTGTTTCATTTGGGACATTATGTTGTCATTTTACACAAATGACGGCTAGATGGGTTGTTTTATGCTGGAAGTTGCTAGCTGTAGGAATGTATTTTTTTCAAAGAAGAAATATTTTTTATTAATTGATTAGACAGACAGGAAGTGGTGCTTGAAAACAGTACTTTTAACTTTATGAACACTATATTAAGTGTTCATTGCGTGACCTTATTTTGCATCTGATCCGAAATAAAAATTATTTCTCTGACGTCCTAGTGGATGCTGGGACTCCGTCAGGACCATGGGGATTAGCGGCTCCGCAGGAGACAGGGCACAAAAATAAAAGCTTTAGGACTAGGTGGTGTGCACTGGCTCCTCCCCCTATGACCATCCTCCAAGCCTTAGTTAGGTTTTTGTGCCCGTCCGAGCAGGGTGCAATCTAGGTGGCTCTCCTAAAGAGCTGCTTAGAAAAAGTTATTAGGTTTTTTATTTTCAGTGAGTCCTGCTGGCAACAGGCTCACTGCAACGAGGGACTTAGGGGAGAAGAAGTGAACTCACCTGCGTGCAGGATGGATTGGCTTCTTAGGCTACTGGACACCATTAGCTCCAGAGGGATCGAACACAGGCCCAGCCATGGAGTCCGGTCCCGGAGCCGCGCCGCCGACCCCCTTGCAGATGCCGAAAAGTGAAGAGGTCCAGAAACCGGCGGCAGAAGACTTTTCAGTCTTCATGAGGTTGCGCACAGCACTGCAGCTGTGCGCCATTGTTGTCAGCACACTTCACACCAGCGGTCACTGAGGGTGCAGGGCGCTGGGGGGGGGGCGCCCTGGGCAGCAATGATAATACCTTGTTCTGGCTAAAAATACATCACATATAGCCCCTGGGGCTATATGGATGTATTTAACCCCTGCCAGGTCTCACAAACACCGGGAGAAGAGCCCGCCGAAATAGGGGGCGGGGCCTATCTCCTCAGCACACAGCGCCATTTTCCTGCACAGCTCCGCTGCGAGGAAGGCTCCCAGGACTCTCCCCTGCACTGCACTACAGAAACAGGGTAAAAAAACAGAGAGGGGGGGCACTTTTTTGGCGATATTGATATATTAAGCTGCTATAAAGGAAACAACACTTCTGTAGGGTTGTTCCTATATATTTATAGCGCTTGGGTGTGTGCTGGCAAACTCTCCCTCTGTCTCCCCAAAGGGCTAGTGGGGTCCTGTCTTCGATAAGAGCATTCCCTGTGTGTCTGCTGTGTGTCGGTACGTGTGTGTCGACATGTATGAGGACGATGTTGGTGTGGAGGCGGAGCAATTGCCGGTAATGGTGATGTCACCCCCTAGGGAGTCGACACCGGAATGGATGGCTTTGTTTATGGAATTACGTGATAATGTCAGCACGTTACAAAAATCAGTTGACGACATGAGACGGCCGGCAAACCCTTTAGTACCTGTCCAGGCGTCTCAGACACCGTCAGGGGCTGTAAAACGCCCTTTACCTCAGTCGGTCGACACAGACCCAGACACGGACACCGAATCTAGTGTCGACGGTGAAGAAACAAACGTATTTTCCAGTAGGGCCACACGTTATATGATCACGGCAATGAAGGAGGCTTTGCATATCTCTGATACTGCAAGTACCACAAAAAGGGGTATTATGTGGGGTCTGAAAAAACTACCTGTAGTTTTTCCTGAATCAGAGGAATTGAATGAAGTGTGTGATGAAGCGTGGGTTAACCCCGATAGAAAACTGCTAATTTCAAAGAAGTTATTGGCATTATATCCTTTCCCGCCAGAGGTTAGGGCGCGCTGGGAAACACCCCCTAGGGTGGATAAGGCACTCACACGCTTATCAAAACAAGTGGCGTTACCGTCTCCTGAAACGGCCGCCCTCAAGGATCCAGCTGATAGGAGGCTGGAAACTACCCTGAAAAGTATATACACTCATACTGGTGTTATACTGCGACCAGCCATCGCCTCAGCATGGATGTGCAGTGCTGGGGTGGTTTGGTCGGATTCCCTGACTGAAAATATTGATACCCTGGATAGGGACAGTATTTTATTGACTATAGAGCAATTAAAGGATGCTTTTCTTTATATGCGAGATGCTCAGAGGGATATTTGCACTCTGGCATCGAGAGTAAGTGCGATGTCCATATCTGCCAGAAGAAGTTTATGGACGCGACAGTGGTCAGGTGATGCGGATTCCAAACGGCATATGGAAGTATTGCCGTATAAAGGGGAGGAATTATTTGGGGTCGGTCTATCGGATTTGGTGGCCACGACAACAGCCGGGAAATCCACCTTTTTACCTCAGGTCCCCTCCCAACAGAAAAAGACACCGTCTTTTCAGCCGCAGTCCTTTCGTTCCTATAAGAACAAGCGGGCAAAAGGACAGTCATATCTGCCCCGAGGCAAAGGAAAGGGTAAGAGAGTGCACCAAGCAGCTCCCTCCCAGGAGCAGAAGCCCTCCCCGGCTTCTGCAAAGCCCTCAGCATGACGTTGGGGCTTTACAAGCGGACTCAGGGGCGGTGGGGGGTCGACTCAAGAATTTCAGCGCACAGTGGGCTCACTCACAGGTGGACCCCTGGATCCTGCAGGTAGTATCTCAGGGTTACAGGTTGGAATTCGAGAAGTCTCCCCCTCGCCGGATCCTAAAGTCTGCTCTGCCAACGTCTCCCTCAGACAGGGCGACGGTATTGGAAGCCATTCACAAGCTGTATTCTCAGCAGGTGATAGTCAAGGTACCCCTCCTACAACAGGGAAAGGGGTATTATTCCACACTATTTGTGGTACCGAAGCCGGACGGCTCGGTAAGACCTATTCTAAATCTGAAATCTTTGAACCTGTACATACAAAAATTCAAGTTCAAGATGAAGTCACTCAGAGCAGTGATAGCGAATCTGGAAGAAGGGGACTTTATGGTGTCCCTGGACATCAAGGATGCTTACCTGCATGTCCCAATTTGCCCTTCACATCAAGGGTACCTCAGGTTCGTGGTGCAAAACTGTCATTATCAGTTTCAGATGCTGCCGTTTGGATTGTCCACGGCACCTCGGGTCTTTACCAAGGTAATGGCCGAAATGATGTTTCTTCTGCGAAGAAAAGGCGTATTAATTATCCCTTACTTGGACGATCTCCTGATAAGGGCAAGGTCCAGAGAACAGCTGGAGGACGTAGTAGCACTAACCCAAGTAGTGCTGCAACAGCACGGGTGGATTCTGAATTTTCCAAAATCTCAATTGACCCCGACGACACGTCTGCTGTTCCTTGGAATGATTCTGGACACGGTTCAGAAAAAGGTGTTTCTTCCGGAGGAGAAAGCCAGGGAGTTATCCGAACTTGTCAGGAACCTCCTAAAACCAGGAAAAGTGTCTGTGCATCAATGCACAAGAGTCCTGGGAAAAATGGTGGCTTCTTACGAAGCGATTCCATTCGGCAGATTCCACGCACAAACTTTTCAGTGGGATCTGCTGGACAAATGGTCCGGATCGCATCTGCAGATGCATCAGCGGATAACTTTGTCTCCACGGACAAGGGTGTCTCTACTGTGGTGGTTGCAGAGTGCTCATCTGTTAGAGGGCCGCAGATTCGGCATACAGGACTGGGTCCTGGTGACCACGGATGCCAGTCTGAGAGGCTGGGGAGCGGTCACACAGGGAAGAAACTTCCAGGGAGTGTGGTCAAGCCTGGAGATGTCTCTTCACATAAATATACTGGAGCTAAGAGCGATTTACAATGCTCTAAGCCTGGCAAAACCCCTGCTTCAGGGTCAGCCGGTGTTGATCCAGTCGGACAACATCACGGCAGTCGCCCACGTAAACAGACAGGGCGGCACAAGAAGCAGGAGGGCAATGGCAGAAGCTGCAAGGATTCTTCGCTGGGCGGAAGATCATGTGATAGCACTGTCAGCAGTGTTCATTCCGGGAGTGGACAACTGGGAAGCGGACTTCCTCAGCAGACACGATCTACACCCGGGAGAGTGGGGACTTCATCCAGAAGTCTTCCACATGATTGTGAACCGTTGGGAAAAACCAAAGGTGGATATGATGGCGTCCCGCCTCAACAAAAAACTGGACAGGTATTGCGCCAGGTCAAGAGACCCTCAGGCAATAGCTGTGGACGCTCTGGTAACACCGTGGGTGTTCCAGTCAGTGTATGTGTTTCCTCCTCTGCCTCTCATACCAAAAGTACTGAGAATTATACGGCAAAGGGGAGTAAGAACGATACTCGTGGCTCCGGATTGGCCAAGAAGAACTTGGTACCCGGAACTTCAGGAGATGCTCACGGAAGATCCGTGGCCTCTACCTCTAAGACGGGACCTGCTTCAGCAGGGACCGTGTCTATTCCAAGACTTACCGCGGCTGCGTTTGACGGCATGGCGGTTGAACGCCGAATTCTAAGGGAAAAAGGCATTCCGGAAGAGGTCATCCCTACCCTGGTAAAAGCCAGGAAGGAGGTGACTGCACAACATTATCACCGCATTTGGAGAAAATATGTTGCGTGGTGTGAGGCCAGGAAGGCCCCGACGGAGGAATTTCAACTGGGTCGATTCCTACATTTCCTGCAAACAGGATTGTCTATGGGCCTCAAATTAGGGTCCATTAAGGTTAAAATTTCGGTCCTGTCGATTTTCTTCCAGAAAGAATTGGCTTCAGTTCCTGAAGTCCAGACTTTTGTAAAAGGAGTACTACATATACAGCCCCCGGTTGTGCCCCCAGTGGCTCCGTGGGATCTTAATGTAGTTTTGGATTTTCTCAAATCCCATTGGTTTGAGCCACTCAAATCGGTGGATTTGAAATATCTTACATGGAAAGTAACCATGCTACTGGCCCTGGCTTCAGCCAGGAGAGTGTCAGAATTGGCGGCTTTATCGTATAAAAGCCCATATCTGATTTTCCATTCGGACAGGGCAGAACTGCGGACGCGTCCTCAGTTTCTGCCTAAGGTGGTTTCAGCGTTTCACCTGAACCAGCCTATTGTGGTGCCTGCGGCTACTAGCGATTTGGAGGATTCCAAGTTGCTGGACGTTGTCAGGGCATTGAAAATATATATTTCAAGGACGGCTGGAGTCAGAAAATCTGACTCGCTGTTTATACTGTATGCACCCAACAAGCTGGGTGCTCCTGCTTCTAAGCAGACGATTGCTCGTTGGATTTGTAGCACAATTCAACTTGCACATTCTGTGGCAGGCCTGCCACAGCCTAAATCTATCAAGGCCCATTCCACAAGGAAGGTGAGCTCATCTTGGGCGGCTGCCCGAGGGGTCTCGGCATTACAACTCTGCCGAGCAGCTACGTGGTCGGGGGAGAACACGTTTGTAAAATTCTACAAATTTGATACCCTGGCTAAAGAGGACCTGGAGTTCTCTCATTCGGTGCTGCAGAGTCATCCGCACTCTCCCGCCCGTTTGGGAGCTTTGGTATAATCCCCATGGTCCTGACGGAGTCCCAGCATCCACTAGGACGTCAGAGAAAATAAGATTTTACTTACCGATAAATCTATTTCTCGTAGTCCGTAGTGGATGCTGGGCGCCCATCCCAAGTGCGGATTGTCTGCAATACTTGTACATAGTTATTGTTACAAAAAAATCGGGTTGTTATTGTTGTGAGCCGTCTGTTCAGAGGCTCCTACGTTTGTCATACTGTTAACTGGGTTCAGATCACAGGTTGTACGGTGTGATTGGTGTGGCTGGTATGAGTCTTACCCGGGATTCAAAATCCTTCCTTATTGTGTACGCTCGTCCAGGCACAGTATCCTAACTGAGGCTTGGAGGAGGGTCATAGGGGGAGGAGCCAGTGCACACCACCTAGTCCTAAAGCTTTTATTTTTGTGCCCTGTCTCCTGCGGAGCCGCTAATCCCCATGGTCCTGACGGAGTCCCAGCATCCACTACGGACTACGAGAAATAGATTTATCGGTAAGTAAAATCTTATTATTTCTACAGTGCTTGTCTCCCATCTGATTCCGATCACTTCAGCAGTTTCTGTCAATATACTGTAATAAGACTAATGGCTGTCACAGGTCAGATCTTCTGGCTTGAGGGAGTAGTAAATCAGGTGACACTTATATTTTAAGGGACCCACTGGGCTTTAATTGCTACTCTGTCCTAGAAGTTTGAATGGAGCATGTCCCATCCTGATCATATGGCTGAAATACCACAAAACTTCTGAGAAATGATGGCAATAGTAATGTCTAAAGGGCCCTACACACTGGCCGATATTACTGAAAGATATGAACAATCTCGTTCATTAATGAACGAGATACCGTTCATATCTTTCAGTGTGGAGGCAGCACGATGAACGATGCGCGGCCCCGCTATTCAATTCTCTCTGAATTGAATCCACCCCATTGCAGATTTAAGCTGAGCACAAATTTAACCGAACATTGATTAATTGGATTAAACGCTCCCGATTAGCCAAGTAGTGTGTACCCAGGAGGATCGCATGCTTAAATCTTAAACAAAACGTAAGATGTGGCCTCCTGATCTAACATTTGCAGGTGCATTTTATGCCGTTTATTGGCTTACACTCGTGCATCACTCCAGTATACACACCTGTACAATAGTCTGGCCAATCAGCTGACATTATGTGAACGACCCCACGATTGTATAGGTGTGTATCCAGTTTGCATCTTGTCACCACATCCATTTCCCATGTTATTACTTTTGAAAGTTGTATTGTGGTGGTTGTTGTTTTGACATTTTAGAAATGTTAGAATTGGTAGTATACACTGCTGGGTCCATTTCTGTTTATGAAGTCAGATTAGCACAGGGAGCTTGATGGTGCAGATAAAGGGTCCCATGGCATATAGAAAGGTATATTTTAAAACCTTGCTAGTGTCATGGGCTGTAAGACATGCCTTTAAGGGATGGGGGTCATGATTTCCTTGGCATTGAACGTAAATTGCGCAGCACATCACGTCCCTTGGCATCTCAGGTTCTCCTTTGTTGGCACTTCCCCGTAATTTGATATATATGTGCGCGTAGCCAGACATCGCACTGGATTGATTTCCACCTTTTGTGTAGCTGAACTCCTCTCTCACACCATAAGGGCTCGCAGAGTTGCAGGACAAATTTTATAGCCAGGTGGCCTTTTATAATTGTCTTGTTGCATTTACTAAGCCTCGTGGACAGATAGTCCTCTGGTGTGTTCTACAACTTATAATTTAACTAGCTGAATACCTGTGCTTCGCTACGGAATTTCAAGTATAATCACAAAGAGATGAAAAGCGCTGGTATTTAAGCTAATTTAATACGGCTTTTAATTTATTTTTTACATATATCTTTATCAGGCCACACCTCTGGGCGGGCCTTCCCCCGCATTGATGCTGTCAAAAGGCTGGTGCTGAGGAGAATAATCCACCTCTTTCTCTGCTCTGTCCTGCCTCTGATGCTGCCCTGCTCAGTGCTGTAAATGCTTGGACGACAGGCCAAGCTCCGCCCGCTGTATGTTAAACATGTAAGGTTTGCAGGGATAGGCTGACTTTATTTCAAAGGGCCCTAGGACTCCTTGCTTAGCTTCTCACTCTCCTTAGGGCTCCTCCTTTTGAGGTAAAACGGTAAAGATTTTTGCACAACATTTAAGGTTACTGGGAGAGCTGTCGGTACCCTATCTTCCTATTGCTCTCTGAGAGGTTCAGCTATGTTTAGTTCAAGTAACAGGTTAACCTCTGATAATTGAGACACTATCCTTTCCTAACTGGAAATAGGTTGGTTAAGTAATTATATATATATATATATATATATATATATATATATATATATATATATATATAAAACAAGAGTCCAACAGTGTGGAGGTGCACTCGTCGGGTTCAAACAGTCTGCAACTTCATTTTGTTCACAACAGCTTTATTACAGTCGATATTCGGCTCTTTAGGACCTAAAGAGCCGAATATCGACTGAAATAAAGCTGTTGTGAACAAAATGAAGTTGCAGACTTTTTGAACCCGACGAGTGCACCTCCACACTGTTGGACTCTTGTTTAAATATTGTGGGTCTACCCTTACAGGGAGATCCCCACTAGGGAGCACCTCATTGCTGTCTATTTTTCCGATGTGAGTGCAGGAACACACATGATATAGATAGATAGATAGATAGATAGATAGATATATATATATATATATATATATATATATATATATATATATATATATATATATAGTCATCCTTACATTGGCCGGCACTCAAAAGGCCTCTAAGGGCTTACTTGCTCAGGTGCCATCCTATGAGGTGTTCCTCCATATATATCCCATGAAGAAGGCGGCACTCAGAGACTTTGTTGAAATCACACCATTTTTAGTGAAAACACTGCACGGTTACATCACATCTACGTTTCGGGGCGTGTAGCTACGTAGATGTGATGTAACCGTGCAGTGTTTTCACTAAAAATGGTGTGATTTCAACAAAGTCTCTGAGTGCCGCCTTCTTCATGGGATATATATATATATATATATATATATATATATTTGAATAATGGGCTGCTCTTCAACTGCCACTGGCAAGGAAGTCCAGGAACAGAGCATTGTGTCCTCCCCCTTCGTGACTTGGCATCGCTGGCACCATACATTCTTTTATAGCCCCGTCTGGGTGGGCTGTCTTAACTCTCTTCTGTGAGAGGGAATTTCCCAATAATTATCTCACCCCTTTTTGGGTGGAATTTTGAAAAATCCCTTCTTAGTGGGTGCCTACATCACAAAAGCAAGCTACTGTCCAAATTTAAAGTTCCTAGTCCTTATGGTTCAGAAGATTTTGTGATGAGTCGGTAGTATTTGCTATATGTACATATAAGATTATTAAGTAGGGAGTTTTTTTGAGCATGAACAAACTTTGTTCAATGCACAAAATTATTAAAAACTATTCTATAAAATTACTTCAGGCAATGTGAATAAGGTGTATATGAAACGTAAATAAATTTTGTGTATGTACTGAACACAAACTTTGTTTCATGCGCAAAATTATTAAAAATATTAAATCAAATTACCTTCAGATATGTGTACAAAGTGTATATGAAACATAAATGCATTCTTTGTTTAGACCAGTCCCGTCCCAAGAAATCCAAAATACTTCTTTTCCCAAACATTCTGGATATGGGAGAGACTGCCTGTACCATCTAGAAAAAGCCAAGAGCATTTGACCAGGAGTAGGGTAGATTTCTGGATTACAGTTCTCCAACCCTGTGAAGCAAACATTGTTGATGCCAAATCCAACTGAACCTGACCCGTGTGCTTAGAAAGGTTGATTTTAAAGCAATTTTTTACATATTCTAATGCAAAGGTAGGTAAGGTGCAGCTCTCATGCTGTGAAACTACAAGACGAAGCATGCCTTTCTCACTCTGCTTGATTGTTGAAATGAAAGTTATTAGGAAAAGCTTTTAGTTTGTTGCATGCAGACTGAGCTCTTTATGTGCCTGTGAAGACCTATCGTGTAACTGCCCTTTAATAGATGTTAATCTTATTGACCGATCTGCTTTCCAGGAATAGAAAAATTTATCATCTTTTTGCTCTTTATGTTTTACTGAGAACTGGGGTTGTTGTGGTTTGCAGCAAAGTTCCAGTAACTGCATGTTTCACTCAATAAATGTCTTAAAGAGAAACCGATACAACTGTTAATTACTTTCCATACTGTTAAAAACCTAGGTTTATTGTAGTCTTATTTTGCCCTAAATGCTCAATAGACCATTTATACTAATGTTCATATACTGAGCGAAAAATGGTTCTTCACTTTATGCGTTTTACTGTGCTGTCTGGTAACAGCCATTGTGCTGCAGAGATATTGTAGATCTCCCTTCCACCTGAAGGGATGTTACAGAAGTTCATTCCAAATATACAGTAGGGGTCTTGCACAATTACCCCTGAAATGCTTATTAAATGCATTAAGCTATCAGCCATGGGAGGTCATTCTGAGTTGATCGCTCGCTAGCTACTTTTAGCAGCCGTGCGAACGCATAGTCGCCGCCCACGGGGGAGTGTATTTTCGCTTTGCAATTGTGCGAATACCTTTGCAGCCAAGCGCAGCAAAAACATTTTGTGCAGTTTGAATAGCTCTGGACTTACTCTGCCCTTGCGATCACTTCAGTCTTTTTGGTGGCGGAATTGACGTCAGACACCCGCCCTGCAAACGCCTGGACACGCCTGCGTTTTCCCAAACACTCCCAGAAAATGGTCAGTTGACACCCATAAATGCCCTCTTTCTGTCAATCACCTTGCGTTCGGCTGTGCGAATAGAATCTTCGCTAAATCCATCGCCCAGCACCGATCCTCTTTGTACCAGTACGATGCGCCTGCGCATTGCGGTGCATGCGCAGTTTTGCCTTTTTACCTGATCGCTGCTCTGCGAAAATCGGCAGCGAGCGATCAACTCTGAATGACCCCCATGGTTTTTTGCACTCCCATACGATCGTGCAATTGAATTGCTGTTGGCCGGCGCCCTCTAGTGGTAGAAGCCTATTAGTTGAATTGCCACCTACATGTATTTTTTCAAAATAAAAAAAAATGGAAGATTATGATAGCACAACAAGATCTACCGCATTAAATTAGGGAACCACTTTTTTTATTTTTTATTTGATACAAGATGGGGGAGAAATCGACTTTTGATCCCCCTCCATCTATGTAAATTCTTAATGTCTTATTTATTTTCTATTCGTATACCATTTTTCAGTCCTTGTCTGGTTACTACTAGGGGGGCACTTCTTTTGAAAGACAACTCTTCTCTTTGAATGCAGGGAGCTCCATGTGTGTGCAGGCTAGTATGGGCGGGATATTCCCACATCTATGAAAAACAGTTTTTTGTTTTGTTTTTTTCCTTCGATCGTACTGGGCGATATTGTCTCTTGATCACAGGTGATCACCAGGCAATAGCTGCCAAGGGGACCATATGATTTGAAAAAGCACATGCCTCTTTCAAATATGCCCATAAAGTTGCCAGTGTCGTCATGGGGGTGAGAGGGCATGTACATTTTTTGTAGCACAGGGTAACATGATGACCAGAAAATAAGTAGTGGGGAGGGGGGGGGGGGGGGGCGCTACGTCATTTGGAAGAGGGGACCTTCCTCTTTCAAATGTGGGTGACCCTGATTTTTTGGATGCCAGGTTTGGGTTACCCATTCTTGGACTTCTAAATTTTTCTGCAGTGGAGGGTTAATGCTTGGTGATCATACTGAACATCTGGACCTGTAGGGAAGGTTATTTTTTGTGTGCACGCCGTCTGGACTAGATGTCCACAGCTTATGTGTATATGCAGAAATCACTATGCCCCTGCATTACTAACTTGTAAGGCGCTAATATCTCGCTAATTGTGCCCAGTTTTTTCTGATGTAAAGATGATTACACCTTAAATTGTCATATTTCAAGTGTGTTTTTTACACTCCATCACTGTGAGTACAATCCATTTATAGTGGAACTCTTGCTGATAGATAAATATGAATTAAACGTTCTATATTGCATGACCATTCTGCGGATGTCCGATATGTCTGTAACATAATAGAAGGTCTTTCCTATGCCGTGATGGGATGTAGTTAATATACCTGCTGTCGGGATCCCGGCGCTCATGACCCTAACAGCCGGAAAAATGGCGGTCAGAATACTGACCGTTCCCTGGTATTCCCACTCGGGTGGTGGCGAGGGAGAATAGAAAGCATGGCGAGCGAAGCTTGCCACCGGGCCCAAAGCTTGGCAAGCGCAGCGAGCCCACGTGGGGACTCGCTGCCGGTATTACAGCTGTCGGGATACTGAAAGCCGGCATCTCACACTGAAGCTGCCATGATATATTGAACGGTGTAGAAATGTGTGATTAATACCAGTATTTCTCTATCGTCCTAGTGGATGCTGGGGTTCCTGAAAGGACCATGGGGAATAGCGGCTCCGCAGGAGACAGGGCACAAAAAGTAAAGCTTTAGGATCAGGTGGTGTGCACTGGCTCCTCCCCCTATGACCCTCCTCCAAGCCTCAGTTAGATTTTTGTGCCCGGCCGAGAAGGGTGCAATCTAGGTGGCTCTCCTAAAGAGCTGCTTAGAAAAGTTTAGCTTAGGTTTTTTATTTTACAGTGAGTCCTGCTGGCAACAGGATCACTGCAACGAGGGACTTAGGGGAGAAGAAGTGAACTCACCTGCGTGCAGGATGGATTGGCTTCTTGGCTACTGGACATTAGCTCCAGAGGGACGATCACAGGTACAGCCTGGATGGTCACCGGAGCCTCGCCGCCGGCCCCCTTGCAGATGCTGAAACGAGAAGAGGTCCAGAATCGGCGGCAGAAGACTCCTCAGTCTTCTTAAGGTAGCGCACAGCACTGCAGCTGTGCGCCATTTTCCTCTCAGCACACTTCACACGGCAGTCACTGAGGGTGCAGGGCGCTGGGAGGGGGGCGCCCTGGGAGGCAAATGAAAACCTTTTTTGGCTAAAAATACCTCACATATAGCCTCCGGGGGCTATATGGAGATATTTAACCCCTGCCAGAATCCGTTAAGAGCGGGAGACGAGGCCGCCGAAAAAGGGGCGGGGCCTATCTCCTCAGCACACAGCGCCATTTTCCCTCACAGAAAGGCTGGAGGGAAGGCTCCCAGGCTCTCCCCTGCACTGCACTACAGAAACAGGGTTAAAACAGAGAGGGGGGGCACTAATTTGGCGTTAGAAATATATAAAAAAGATGCTATAAGGGAAAACACTTATATAAGGTTGTCCCTATATAATTATAGCGTTTTTGGTGTGTGCTGGCAAACTCTCCCTCTGTCTCTCCAAAGGGCTAGTAGGTCCTGTCCTCTATCAGAGCATTCCCTGTGTGTGTGCTGTGTGTCGGTACGTGTGTGTCGACATGTATGAGGACGATGTTGGTGAGGAGGCGGAGCAATTGCCTGTAATGGTGATGTCACTCTCTAGGGAGTCGACACCGGAATGGATGGCTTATTTAGGGAATTACGTGATAATATCAACACGCGCCAAGGTCGGATGACGACATGAGACGGCCGACAAACAATTAGTACCGGTCCAGACGTCTCAAAAACACCGTCAGGGGTTTTAAAACGCCCGTTTACTTTAGTCGGTCGACGCAGACACAGACAGGGACACTGAATCCAGTGTCGACGGTGAATAAACAAACGTATTCCTTATTAGGGCCACACGTTAAGGGCAATGAAGGAGGTGTTACATATTTCTGATACTACAAGTACCACAAAAGAGGGTATTATGTGGGATGTGAAAAAACTACCGTAGTTTTTCCTGAATCAGATAAATTAAATGAAGTGTGTGATGATGCGTGGGTTCCTCCCGATAGAAAATATGGGCGGTATACCCTTTCCCGCCAGAAGTTAGGGCGCGTTGGGAAACACCCCTTAGGGTGGATAAGGCGCTCACACGCTTATCAGAACAAGTGGCGGTACCGTCTATAGATAGGGCCGTCCTCAAGGAGCCAGCTGACAGGAGGCTGGAAAAATATCATAAAAAGTATATACACACATACTGGTGTTATACTGCGACCAGCGATCGCCTCAGCCTGGATGTGCAGAGCTGGGGTGGCTTGGTCGGATTCCCTGACTAAAAATATTGATACCCTTGACAGGGACAGTATTTTATTGACTATAGAGCATTTAAAGGATGTATTTCTATATATGCGAGATGCACAGAGGGATATTTGCACTCTGGCATCAAGAGTAAGTGCGATGTCCATATCTGCCAGAAGATGTTTATGGACACGACAGTGGTCAGGTGATGCAGATTCCAAACGGCACAAAGGTGTATTGCCGTATAAAGGAAGAGGAGTTATTTGGGGTCGGTCCATCGGACCTGGTGGCCACGGCAACTGCTGGAAAATCCACCGTTTTTACCCTAAGTCACATCTCTGCAGAAAAAGACACCGTCTTTTCAGCTTCAGTCCTTTCGTCCCTATAAGAGTCATATCTGCCCAGGGATAGAGGAAAGGGAAGAAGACTGCAGCAGGCAGCCCATTCCCAGGAACAGAAGCGTTCCACCGCTTCTGACAAGCTCTCAGCATGACGCTGAGACCGTACAGGACCCCTGGATCCTACAAGTAGTATCCCAGGGGTACAGTTTGGAATGTCGAGACGTTTCCCCTGCGCAGGCTCCTGAAGTCTGCTTTACCAAGGTCTCCCTCCGACAAGGAGGCAGTATGGGAAAAAATTCACGAGCTGTATTCCCAGCAGGTGATAATTAAATTACCCCTCCTACAACAAGAAAAGGGGGTATTATTCCACACTATATTGTGGTACTGAAGCCAGAAGGCTAGGTGAGACCTATTCTAAATCTAAAAAAATTTGAACACTTACAAAGGTTCAAATCAAGATGGAGTCACTCAGAGCAGTGATAACGAACCGGGAAGAAGGGGACTATCTGGTGTCCCGAGACATCAGGGATGCTTACCTCCATGTCCCAAATTTGCCCTTATCACTAAGGGTACCTCAGGTTCGTGGTACAGAACTGTCACTATCAGTTTCAGACGCTGCCGTTTGGATTGTCTACGGCACCCCGGGTCTTTACCAAGGTAATGGCCGAAATGATGGTTCTTCTTCGAAGAAAAGGCGTCTTAATTATCCCTTACTTGGACGATCTCCTGATAAGGGCAAAGTCCAGGGAACAGTTGGAGGTCGGAGTAGCACTATCTCGGATACTGTTACAACAGCAGGGGTGGATTCTAAATATTCCAAAATCGCAGCTGATCCCGACAACAAGTCTCCTGTGCTTAGGGATGATTCTGGACACAGTCCAGAAAAAGGTGTTTCTCCCGGAAGAGAAAGCCAGGGAGTTATCCGAGCTAGTCAGGAACCTCCTAAAATCAGTGCATCATTGCACAAGGGCCATGGTAAAAAAATGGTGACTTCCTTCGAAGCAATTCCAGTCGGCAGATTTCATGCAAGAACTTTTCAGTGGGATCTGCTGGACAAATGGTCCGGATCGCATCTTCAGATGCATCAGCGGATAACCCTATATCCAAGGACAATGGTGTCTCTCCTGTGGTGGTTACAGAGTGCTCATCTTCTAGAGGGCCGCAGATTCGGCATTCAGTTTTGGATGTTGGTGACCACGGAGGCCAGCCCGAGAGGCTGGGGAGCAGTCACACAAGGAAAAAATTTCCAGGGAGTGTGATCAAGTCTGGAGATTTTTCTCCACATAAATATAGCTAAGGGTAAATTTATAATGCTCTAAGCTTAGCAAGACCTCTGCTTCAAGGTCAGCTGGTATTGATCCAGTGGGATAAAACATCACGGCAGTCGCCCACGTAAATAGACAGGGCGGCACAAGAAGCAGGAGGGCAGTGGCAAAAACTGCAAGGACTTTTCGCTGGGCGGAAAATCATGTGATAGCACTGTCAGCAGTGTTTCATTCCGGGAATGGAAACTGGGAAGCAGACTTCCTCAGTAGGCACGACCTCCACCCGGCAGAGTGGGAACTTCATGGGGAAGTTTTCCACATAATTGTAAACCGTTGGGAATTACCAAAGGTGGACATGATGGCGTCCCGTCTGAACAAAAAAAACGGGACAGGTATTGCGCCAGGTTAAGAGACCCTCAGGCAATAGCTGTGGACGTTCTGGTAACACCGTGGGTGTACCAGTCGGTGTATGTGTTCCATCCTCTGCTTTTCATACCTAAGGTACTGAGAATTATAAGACGTAGAGGAGTAAGAACTATACTCATGGCTCCGGATTGGCCAAGAAGGACTTGGTACCCGGAACTTCAAGAGATGCTCACAGAGGACTTATGGCCTCTGCCGCTAAGAAGGGACTTGTTTCAGCAAGTACCATGTCTGTTCCAAGACTTACCGCAGCTGCGTTTGACGGCATGGCGGTGGAACGCCGGATCCTAAGGGAAAAGGCATTCAGGAAGAGGTCATTCCTACCCTGGTCAAAGCCAGAAAGGAGGTGACCGCACAACATTATCACCACATGTGGCGAAAATATGTTGCGTGTTGTGAGGCCAGGAAGGCCCCACGAAGAAATTTCAACTCGGTCGATTCCTGCATTTCTTGCAAACAGGAGTGTCTATGGGCCTCAAATTGGGGTCCATTAAGGTTCAAATTTCGGCCCTGTCGATTTTTCTTCCAGAAAGAATTGGCTTCAGTTCCTGAAGTCCAGAAGTTTGTCAAGGGAGTATTGCATATACAACCCCCTTTTGTGCCTCCAGTGGCACTGTGGGATCTCAACGTAGTTCTGGGATTCCTCAAAACACATTGGTTTAAAACCAGTCAAATCTGTGGATTTGAAGCATCTCACATGAAAAGTGAACATGCTCTTGGACCTGGCCTGGACCAGGCGAGTGTCAAATTGGTGGTTTTTTTCTCAAAAAAGCCCATATCTGTTTGTCCATTAGGACAGGGCAGAGCTGCGGACTCGTCCCCAGTTCTCTCCCTAAGGTGGTGTCAGTGTTTCACCTGAACCAGCTTATTGTGGTGTCTTGCGCCTACTAGGGACTTGGAGGACTCCAAGTTGCTAGATGTGGTCAGGGCCCTGAAAATATAGGTTCCAGGACGGCTGGAGTCAGGAAAACTGACTTGCTGTTATCCTGTATGCACCCAACAAACTGGGTGCTCTTGCTTTTAAGCAGACTTTTGCTAGTTGGATGTGTAATACAATTCAGCTTGCACATTCTGTGGCAGGCCTGCCACAGCTAAAATATGTAAATGCCCATTCCACAAGGAAGGTGGGCTCATCTTGGGCGGCTGCCCGAGGGGTCTCGGCTTTACAACTTTGCCGAGCGGCTATTTAGTCAGGGGCAAACACGTTTGTAAAATCCTACAAATTTGATACCCTGGCTAAGGAGGACCTGGAGTTCTCTCATTCGGTGCTGCAGAGTCATCCGCACTCTCCCGCCCGTTTGGGAGCTTTGGTATAATCCCCATGGTCCTTTCAGGAACCCCAGCATCCACTAGGACGATAGAGAAAATAAGAATTTACTTACCGATAATTCTATTTCTCGGAGTCCGTAGTGGATGCTGGGCGCCCATCCCAAGTGCGGATTATCTGCATTACTTGTACATAGTTACAAAAATCGGGTTATTATTGTTGTGAGCCATCTTTTCAGAGGCTCCGCTGTTATCATACTGTTAACTGGGTTCAGATCACAGGTTGTACAGTGTGATTGGTGTGGCTGGTATGAGTCTTACCCGGGATTCATAAATCCTTCCTTATTGTGTACGCTCGTCCGGGCACAGTACCTAACTGAGGCTTGGAGGAGGGTCATAGGGGGAGGAGCCAGTGCACACCACCTGATCCTAAAGCTTTACTTTTTGTGCCCTGTCTCCTGCGGAGCCGCTATTCCCCATGGTCCTTTCAGGAATCCCAGCATCCACTACGGACTCCGAGAAATAGAATTATCGGTAAGTAAATTCTTATTTTCTCTGACGTCCTAGTGGATGCTGGGGACTCCGTAAGGACCATGGGGAATAGACGGTCTCCGCAGGAGACTGGCCACTCTAAAAGAAAGATTAGGTACTATCTGGTGTGCACTAGCTCCTCCCTCTCTGCCCCTCCTCCAGACCCCAGTTAGAATCTATGCCCGGCCAGAGCTGGATGCACCTACTGGGCTCTCCTGAGCCTGCTAGTAAAGAAAGTAATGTTAGGTTTTTTATTTTCAGTGAGATCTGCTGGCAACAGACTCACTGCTACGTGGGACCGAGGGGAGAGAAGCAAACGTACCTGTTCACAGGTAGGTTGCGCTTCTTAGGCTACTGGACACCATTAGCTCCAGAGGGTTCGAACACAGGCAAAGGTCCTCGGTCGTCCGTTCCTTGAGCCGCGCCGCCGTCCCCCTCGCAAGCCAGAAGATCAGAAGTTGGTGATGAAATCGGCGGCTGAAGACTCCTGTCTTCATTAAGGTAGCGCACAGCACCGCAGCTGTGCGCCATTGCTCCCACTGCACACCACACACTCCGGTCACTGTAGGGTGCAGGGCGCTGGGGGGGGGGGGGCGCCCTGGGCAGCAATAAGAATACCTTTGGCATAAAAAAGACACATAATACAGTCTGTGGCTGTATATGTGTAAAACCCCCGCCATTTTTTAGTCAGAAACAGCGGGACAGAAGCCCGCCGCTAAGGGGGCGGGGCCTTCTTCCTCAGCACACCAGCGCCATTTCTCTTTACAGCTCCGCTGGAAGGACGCTCCCCAGGCTCTCCCCTGTAGTCTCCTGGCACTAAGAGGGTAAAAAGAGAGGGGGGGCACATAAATTTAGGCAAAAGGTGTATTGATACAGCAGCTATTGGGAAAAATTCACTTCTGGTAGTGTGTATCCCTGTGTATATAGCGCTGTGGTGTGTGCTGGCATACTCTTTCTCTGTCTCCCCATAGACCTTGTGGGGTCCTGTCCTCAGTCAGAGCATTCCCTGTGTGTGTGTGCTGTGTGTCGGTACGGCTGTGTCGACATGTTTGATGAGGAGGGTTACGTGGAGGCGGAGCAAGTGCAGATAAATGTGGTGTCGCCCCCGTCGGTGCCGACACCTGATTGGATGGATATGTGGAAGGTCTTAAATGACAATGTAAACTCATTACATAAGAGATTTGATTATGTTGCTGCCGGGGGACAGCCGGGCTCTCAACCCGGGCCTGCCCAGGCGCCTCAGAGGCCGTCAGCGTCTCAAAAACGCCCACTATCTCAGTTGGTTGACACAGATGTCGACACGGAGTCCGACTCCAGCGTCGACGAGGATGAGGCACTATTACAGCCCAAAATGACTAAGGCCATCCGATACATGATTATTGCAATAAAAAATGTATTACACATTTCAGAGGCTGACCCTGTCCCTGACAAGAGGGTAAATATGTTTGGGGAGAAAAAGCAGCCAGTGACTTTTCCCCCGTCACATGAATTAAATGAGTAATGTGAAGAAGCGTGGTCTTCCCCTGATAAGAAAGTGGTGATTCCCAAGAGAATACTAATGGCGTACCCTTTCCCGCCAACGGATAGGTTACGCTGGGAATCCTCCCCTAGGGTTGACAAGGCCCTGACGCGCTTATCTAAAAGAGTGGCCCTGCCGTCTCAGGATACGGCCGCCCTAAAGGAACCTGCGGATAGGAAGCAGGAAGGTATCTTGAAGTCTGTGTATACACACTCTGGTTCTCTACTGAGACCGGCTATTGCTTCAGCTTGGATGTGCAGTGCTGTTGCAGCATGGACAGATACTATGTCAGAGGGGTTGGATACCCTGGACAGGGATACCGTATTGCTAACACTTAGCCATATTAAAGATGTCGTCTTATATATGCGGGATGCCCAGAGAGACATTTGCCTGCTGGGCTCTCGAATAAATGCAATGTCCATTTCTGCCAGGAGGGTCTTATGGACTCTGCAATGGACAGGGGATGCCGACTCTAAAAAACACATGGAGGTTTTGCCTTATTAGAGACCCGACACTGGACAGGTGATGCTGACTTTAAAAGGCACATAGAGCCTTATAAGGGTGAGGAATTGTTTGGGGACGGTCTCTCGGACCTCGTATCCACAGCGACAGCTGGAAAGTCGACTTTCTTGCCACAGGTTTCCTCACAGCCTAAGAAAGCACCGTATTACCAAATGCAGTCCATTCGTTCTCAAAAAAGCAAGAGAGTCAGAGGTGCATCCTTTCTTGCCAGAGGCAGGGGTAGAGGAAAGAAGCTGCACCATGCAGCCAGTTCTCAGGAACAAAAGTCCTCCCCTGCTTCCACTAAGTCCACCGCATGACGCTGGGGCTCCACAGGCGGAGCCAGGAGCGGTGGGGGCGCGTCTCCGAAATTTCTGCAACCAGTGGGTTCGCTCACAAGTGGATCCTTGGGCTATACAAATTGTATCTCAGGGATACAAGCTGGAATTCGAAGTGACGCCCCCTCACCGTTACCTAAAATCCGCCTTGCCAGCTTCTCCCACGGGGAGGGAGATAGTCCTGACGGCTATTCACAAGCTGTACCTCCAGCAAATGGTACCCCCCTTTCAGCAGGGAAGGGGTTACTATTCCACACTGTTTGTGGTACCGAAACCGGACGGTTCGGTAAGACCCATTCTAAATTTAAAATCCTTGAACATTTACATGAAAAAGTTCAAGTTCAAAATGGAATCGCTCAGAGCGGTCATTGCCAGCCTGGAAGAGGGGGATTTTATGGTATCTCTGGACATCAAGGATGCGTACTTGCATGTCCCCATTTATCCGCCTCACCAGGAGTACCTCAGGTTTGTGGTACAGGACTGTCATTACCAATTCCAGACGTTGCCGTTTGGTCTATCCACGGCACCGAGAGTCTTTACCAAGGTAATAGCGGAGATGATGGTACTTCTCCGGAAGCAAGGAGTTACAGTTATCCCGTACTTGGACGATCTCCTCATAAAGGCGAGGTCCAGAGAGCAGTTGTTGGTCAGCGTAGCGCACTCTCAGGAAGTGTTGCTACGGCACGGCTGGATTCTGAATATTCCAAAGTCGCAGCTGATTCCTACGACGCGTCTGCCCTTCCTGGGCATGATTCTGGACACAGAACAGAAGAAGGTGTTTCTCCCGGAGGAGAAGGCTCAGGAGTTAGTGACCATGGTCAGGGATCTCCTGAAACCAAAGCAGGTGTCGGTGCATCACTGCACGCGAGTCCTGGGAAAGATGGTAGCGTCATACGAAGCCATTCCTTTCGGCAGGTTCCATGCCAGGATCTTTCAGTGGGATCTGTTGGACAAGTGGTCCGGATCGCATCTTCAAATGCATCGGCTGATCGCCCTGTCCCCGAGGGCCAGGGTGTCTCTTCTGTGGTGGCTGCAGAGTGCTCATCTTCTCGAGGGCCGCAGGTTCGGCATACAGGACTGGGTCCTGGTGACCACGGATGCAAGCCTCCGCGGATGGGGGGCAGTCACTCAGGGAAGAAACTTCCAGGGGCTGTGGTCAAGTCAGGAGACTCGTCTGCACATAAACATACTGGAATTAAGGGCCATATACAACGCCCTGAGTCAAGCGGAGCCCCTGCTTCGAGACCAACCAGTGCTGATTCAGTCAGACAACATCACGGCAGTCGCCCATGTAAACCGACAGGGCGGCACAAGAAGCAGGGTGGCGATGGCGGAAGCCACAAGGATTCTTCGTTGGGCGGAGAATCACGTACAAGCACTGTCAGTAGTGTTCATTCCGGGAGTGGACAACTGGGAAGCAGACTTCCTCAGCAGGCACGACCTCCACCCGGGAGAGTGGGGACTTCATCAAGAAGTCTTTGAGCAGATTGCAAATCGGTGGGAACGGCCACAGGTGAACATGATGGCGTCCCGCCTAAACAAAAAGCTAAAAAAATATTGCGCCAGGTCAAGGGACCCTCAGGCGATAGCTGTGGACGCACTGGTAACTCCGTGGGTGTTCCAGTCGGTATATGTGTTTCCTCCTCTTCCTCTCATACACAAGGTACTGAGAATAGTAAGAAAAAGAGGAGTGAGAACGATAGTCATTGTTCCGGATTGGCCAAGAAGGACTTTGTACCCAGAACTTCAAGAGATGGTCACAGAGGACCCAGGCCTCTGCCTCTCAGACAGGACCTGTTGCAGCAGGGGCCCTGTCTGTTCCAAGACTTACCGCGGCTGCGTTTGACGGCATGGCGGTTGAACGCCGGATCCTAGCGGAAAAGGGTATACCGGATGAAGTAATTCCTACGCTGATAAGAGCTAGGAAGGATGTGACAGCAAAGCATTATCACCGCATATGGCGGAAATATGTTACATGGTGTGAGGCCAGGAAGGCCCCTACAGAGGACTTCCAGTTGGGTCGTTTTCTGCATTTCCTACAGTCAGGTGTGACTATGGGCCTCAAATTAAGGTCCATAAAGGTTCAGATCTCGGCCCTATCCGTGTTCTTTCAAAAAGAACTGGCTTCACTGCCTGAGGTTCAGACGTTTGTAAAGGGAGTGCTGCATATTCAGCCTCCTTTTGTGCCACCAGTGGCACCTTGGGATCTTAACGTTGTGTTGGATTTCCTGAAATCCCACTGGTTTGAGCCACTTAAGACTGTGGAGCTAAAATATCTCACGTGGAAAGTGGTCATGCTATTGGCCTTAGCTTCGGCTAGGCGTGTGTCAGAATTGGCGGCTTTGTCATGTAAAAGCCCCTATCTGATCTTCCATATGGACAGGGCAGAATTGAGGGCTCGTCCCCAATTTCTCCCTAAGGTGGTATCATCGTTTCATTTGAACCAACCTATTGTGGTGCCTGCGGCTACTAGGGACTTGGAGGATTCCAAGTTGCTGGACGTAGTCCGGGCTTTGAAAATTTATGTTTCCAGAACGGCGGGAGTCAGAAAGTCTGACTCACTGTTTATTCTGTATGCAGCCAACAAGGTTGGCGCTCCTGCTTCGAAGCAGACTATTGCTCGCTGAATCTGTAGCACGATTCAGCTGGCTCACTCTGCGGCTGGATTGCCGCATCCGAAAATCGTGAAAGCCCATTCCACAAGGAAGGTGGGCTCTTCTTGGGCGGCTGCCCGAGGGGTCTCGGCTTTACAGCTTTGCCGAGCTGCTACTTGGTCTGGTTCAAACACATTTGCTAAGTTCTACAAGTTTGATACCCTGGCTGAGGAGGACCTTGAGTTTGCTCATTCGGTGCTGCAGAGTCGTCCGCACTCTCCCGCCTGTTTGGGAGCTTTGGTATAATCCCCATGGTCCTTACGGAGTCCCCAGCATCCACTAGGACATCAGAGAAAATAAGAATTTACTCACCGGTAATTCTATTTCTCGTAGTCCGTAGTGGATGCTGGGCGCCCGTCCCAAGTGCGGACTTCTTCTGCAATACGTGTATATAGTTATTGCTTACTAAAGGGTTATTGTTATGAGCCATCCGTTGATTGAGGCTCAGTAGTTGTTCATACTGTTAACTGGGTATGGTTATCACAAGTTATACGGTGTGATTGGTGTGGCTGGTATGAGTCTTACCCTGGATTCCAAATCCTTTCCTTGTAGTGTCAGCTCTTCCGGGCACAGTTTCCCTAACTGAGGTCTGGAGGAGGAGCATAGAGGGAGGAGCCAGTGCACACCAGATAGTACCTAATCTTTCTTTTAGAGTGCCCAGTCTCCTGCGGAGCCCGTCTATTCCCCATGGTCCTTACGGAGTCCCCAGCATCCACTACGGACTACGAGAAATAGATTTACCGGTGAGTAAATTCTTATTTTTTTGTTGTCAGGTACAAAAATCACTTTGTTGATAAATTACAGGTCTTAGATGCAAATGTTTTCAGTATGGTGCCCTAAAAAGCATTCATATGTAATGATAAATTATTTCTGTTAACTATTTTTCTCTCATTAGATGTTTTTACGGTAATAACATTTCCTATAGCAGTGCATTCAACATTTATTGATTTAGGCCTGGCCAACCCGTGTCTCTCCAGTTGTTGTGAAACCACACATCCCAGCATGCCCTGCCACAGTTTTAACATTCCCTAATAGCAAAACGGTGACGGGGCATGCTGGGATTTGTAGCATCACAACAGTTAGAGTGCCACATGTTTGCCATGCCTGGATTAGAGGATCTGTTAAAAGTAAATGCATTTCCTACAGTGCTGGAGTAAGCCATTTTGGAGACTGATTCATCGTTCAGGAATCAGTGAGGCTCACAGGCACCAGCAGCAGTAGAAGTGATGCTAGAGCAGACCTGGGCAAAGTACGGCCCGCGGGCCACATACCGCCCTTTGGCAATCCCTGTCCGGACCCTCTCTGCCCACACGCTCCCTGCACCATGGATGCTCGGGTCCTGCAGAACGCGCTGTGAATCGCAGTCCTGTGTGTGCCTCAGCCAATACTGAAATGCCATTGGCTGAGGCGCACACAGGACGAGTGACTCACAGCGCATCCTGCAGTTCCCCATTGCCCGCCTCCCCTGTCAGTCACCGCCAGCATGTTCCCAAGGCGCCTCCTGAGACGTCCGTCGTCCTTCCTTGCCTGACAGCGCGCTGCTCAGTCAGCACCACAAGTGCTGCTTGTGGAACTATAAGTCCCAGGCTCGATTGTCTCTTCATTTTCTCCTATAAATACCCAGCGCTGGATCTGGTGCACATAAGACCTTCTTAATTAGGTTGGTGTCTTCCCCTTATTCCCGTATCCACCGTCAGGTAATGTGTGCAACTCAATTAAAAAGAAGGGGTGTGCACCACAGTGCATAAAACCACAAATTTATTAGGACAACCACATACAATTAAGTATAGAATCACGTACTAACAGTGGCAGTATAAACCACCGCAAGTAACATCAGCATCATTGGTTCGGCCCTCCAACACAGTTCAGATTTTTCATGTGGCCCCCTATAGAAATTAATTGCCCAGACTGGTTGTGTATGCGTGACAGGGTCAGCATACCTCCGTTGGGATCCCGGCAGCGAAATGCCGTCGGGGTGGGGGGGCGAGCGCAACAAGCTACTTGCGGGCTTGCAGTGCTTGTCTCGCTGTGGGCTCGGTGGCTTGGTCGCCACAGGTTCTATTCCCACTCTATGGGTGTCGTGGACAGCCATGAGTGGGAATAGTCCCTGCTAGTCGGCATGCCTACTGTCGGGATGTAGGGGGAGGTATTGTAAGGATGTAGGGGGCGGTATATATAAATGATAATAGTGTGCCCTCCAGGATTTTTTTGTGAGCAGGGTGCCGTGGTTCTGGGGTATTACACGGACGTGCGTCCAGCCATGGAGGGGGCACGTCCCCGCAGGCGTCACTACTGGGGGCAGGCCGGCCCCCTCAGCATCACTAATGGGGATGTGCCCAGCTCATACAGCGGTGCTAGGCCTCTTCCATGCTCTCCCTTTAATGTGAATCACGGCATCTATTCATATGGCAACAGCAGGCTGTTTTAGCAGGGTGCAGGCTGGCGTGAAGACTAGATAAGAAGGCTGAGAATGTGCTTTGAAACCAAAATATACAGAATTTGTCTAGCTTACAGTGTATGTAAACAGAAAAGCAATATTTTAATCACCTTTTGCAAAAATGAGAGGCAAGGAACATGATTTTACTTAAGTTTCTGTAATGTTGCTGGATATAACCCTTTCTGCAGTTTGCATATGTATATAAAATGAATGATTATGTTTAGTTTTATTTGTGTTTTTTTTTATTTAATAGTTATTTTTGAAAACTTTATTTTTGGTTGCTAATAAGTTATCTGTAGTTTTTAGCATAAAACATGCAATTAAATAGAATTCTCTTGCCATTTGTTGGGGGATGATTTCAGTTGTTTTCCTCTGGTGGCTGCCCCTAGTTGTGCCCAACGGAGCGATTCAATTGTGCCGCGTGGGGGAGACATTCTTCTTGCAGCCTGTAGTAAACTAACCAGGAGTTTAGACAGGTTTAGCCATTATACGCAGCTAAACCCGGTCTATTTGGGCATGACCAGCATAATAATTAATGGCCGGCTGGAATAATTGAATTACTCCATCGGGCACTTACTCATTTGCGGCTCCCAAAGCAATTGAATTCCCACCATTGAAAACATAACCCAGGTGGAATATGTATTTATTATTCTAATCATCATCGTCATTTTTTTTTTTCTCTAATATTTTTCTAAAAAATATAATTTGGTTGTGGAATCTTCTGATATCCGACAAAGTGACTGCCATGTTGCATTAAATTGCAAGCTATTAACAGCAGCTGCTAGATTTCTGAGATTTTTGTCTTGCATTCCTCCCTTTCCAGTGACTACTGTGCTTCTCATACATGTAGGAACCTGCAGCCCGGCTGCCAATGCTTGTCATATAAAAGCATATCAGAATAGGTACTGTAACTGTTCATTTTGGGTGCGGTAACTCATAAGCAACCAATCAGGTTGTAGTTCTCATTTTCCATTTAATGTTTCAAATGAAAGTAAAGTTCTGATGGGTTGTTTTGAGTTTGAGCATTTTTTTGTTTTTCACGGTCACTCCACTGGCAGAGCACACTGAGATTTGTAGTTTTACAACTCTTGGGTCTACAGTACCCACCTAATATCCATCACATGAGCCCATACCTTTTACTTGTAATTATTTGGAACAAAATGCTTAATACTTAGTAATATGTGTATTTCTATCAGTCCTTGCACAATGCTACAGACTATGCATGCACTTTAAAGGTACTAAAACAAATACAATGTGTAATTATGTTAGGTATAGCTGTTGTACCATGGACGTTAGCCCAGTTAGTATGTACCATTGATCTAGATAGGAATTTGCATATTTTTTGAGATGTTATGTAACTGTACATGTGTGATGTACTGTAAGTCATATTCACACACTGCAGATTTTGCTCCGTATTTGCTATATGCTGGTCTGCAGCAGGATATTTCACTATGCAGCTTGCTCAATCTTCCTGCCATCCGTCTATATATCTCTGAGATATTTCCCATAAATGACCACATTTACATAAATGACGCATGAGAACAAGCCCCAGAGGAGGAAGGTCTACTTGCACTTCCCAAAACATCCTCTGTAGAAGTCACTCTTCATTAACCTCTTGTCACATAACCTGCATCATAACTTCTGCTTTTCACTCATCAACGAGAATTTAAATCACTATTGGGACAGTTTTGTGCATCATTCAAAACTTTAACTTTTATAAGTAGAACAAAATCCAAAAAAGAAAGAGAAAATTCTTCTTTATACAGTACCTCTGTCACCCGGGATGGAGCTGCAACAGTTATTTCTCTAACGTCCTAAGTGGATGCTGGGGACTCCGTAAGGACCATGGGGAATAGCGGCTCCGCAGGAGACTGGGCACAAAAGTAAAGCTTTAGAACTACCTGGTGTGCACTGGCTCCTCCCCCTATGACCCTCCTCCAAGCCTCAGTTAAGATTTTGTGCCCGAACGAGAAGGGTGCACACTAGGTGGCTCTCCTGAGCTGCTTAGTGAAAAGTTTAGTTTTAGGTTTTTTATTTTCAGTGAGACCTGCTGGCAACAGGCTCACTGCATCGAGGGACTAAGGGGAGAAGAAGCGAACTCACCTGCGTGCAGAGTGGATTGGGCTTCTTAGGCTACTGGACATTAACTCCAAAGGGACGATCACAGGCCCAGCCATGGATGGGTCCCAGAGCCGCGCCGCCGGCCCCCTTACAGAGCCAGAAGACAGAAGAGGTCCGGAAAATCGGCGGCAGAAGACGTCCTGTCTTCAACAAGGTAGCGCACAGCACTGCAGCTGTGCGCCATTGCTCTCAGCACACTTCACACTCCGGTCACTGAGGGTGCAGGGCGCTGGGGGGGGGGGCGCCCTGAGACGCAATAAAAACACCTTGGATGGCAAAAAATGCATCACATATAGCTCCTGGGCTATATGGATGCATTTAACCCCTGCCAGAATACATAGAAAAACGGGAGATAAGGCCGCCGATAAGGGGGCGGAGCCTATCTCCTCAGCACACTGGCGCCATTTTCCCTCACAGCTCCGTTGGAGGGAAGCTCCCTGGCTCTCCCCTGCAGTCACTACACTACAGAAAGGGTTAAAAAAGAGAGGGGGGGCACTAATTACGCGCAGTATTAAAGATACAGCAGCTATAAGGGGAAAAACACTTATATAAGGTTATCCCTGTATATATATATAGCGCTCTGGTGTGTGCTGGCAAACTCTCCCTCTGTCTCCCCAAAGGGCTAGTGGGGTCCTGTCCTCTATCAGAGCATTCCCTGTGTGTGTGCTGTATGTCGGTACGTTTGTGTCGACATGTATGAGGAGAAAAATGATGTGGAGACGGAGCAGATTGCCTGTAATAGTGATGTCACCCCCTAGGGGGTCGAAACCTGAGTGGATGAACTGTTGGAAGGAATTACGTGACAGTGTCAGCTCTGTATAAAAGACAGTGGTTGACATGAGACAGCCGGCTACTCAGCTTGTGCCTGTCCAGACGTCTCATAGGCCGTCAGGGGCTCTAAAGCGCCCGTTACCTCAGATGGCAGATATAGACGCCGACACGGATACTGACTCCAGTGTCGACGGTGAAGAGACAAATGTGACTTCCAGTAGGGCCACACGTTACAGGATGGAGGCAATGAAAAATGTTTTACACATTTCTGATAATACGAGTACCACCAAAAAGGGGTATTATGTTCGGTGAGGAAAAACTACCTGTAGTTTTCCTGAATCTGAGAAATTAAATGAGGTGTGTGATGATGCGTGGGTTTCCCCCGATAACAACTGATAATTTCTAAAATGTTATTGGCATTATATCCTTTCCCGCCAGAGGTTAGGGTGCGTTGGGAAACACCCCCTAGGGTGGATAAAGCGCTCACACGCTTGTAAGGGCTCTACCCTCTCCTGAGATGGCCGCCCTTAAGGATCCTGCTGATAGAAAGCAGGAGGGTATCCTAAAATGTATTTACACACATACTGGTGTTATACTGCGACCAGCAATCGCCTCAGCCTGGATGTGCAGTGCTGGGTTGGCGTGGTCGGATTCCCTGACTGAAAATATTGATACCCTAGATAGGGACAGTATATTATTGCCTGTAGAGCATTTAAAAGATGCATTTCTATATATGCGTGATGCACAGCGGAATATTTGCCGACTGGCATCAAGTCTAAGTGCGTTGTCCATTTCTGCCAGTAGAGGGTTATGGACACGACAGTGGTCAGGTGATGCGGATTCCAAACGGCATTTGGAAGTATTGCCTTATTAAGGGGAGGAGTTATTTGGGGTCGGTCTTTCAGACCTGGTGGCCACGGCAACAGCCGGGAAATCCACGTTTGTACCCCAGGTCGCCTCTCAACATAAGAAGACGCCGTATTATCAGGCGCAGTCCTTTCGTGGGCAAGCGGGCAAAAGGTTCCTCATTTCTGCCCCGTGACAGAGGGAGAGGAAAAAGGCTGCAGAAATCAGCCAGTTCCAGGAACAGAAACCCTCTCCCGCCTCTGCCAAGCCCTCAGTATGACGCTGGGGCTTTACAAGCAGAATCAGGCACGGTGGGGGGCCCGTCTCAATGAATTTCAGCGCGCAGTGGGCTCACTCGCAAGTAGACCCCTGGATCCTTCAGGTGATATCTCAGGGGTACAAATTGGAATTCGAGACGTCTCCCCCTCGCCGTTTCCTAAAGTCGGCTTTACCGATGTCTCCTTCTGACAGGGAGACAGTTTTGGAAGCCATTCACAAGCTGTATTCCCAGCAGGTGATAATCAAGGTACCCCTCCTGCAACAGGGAACGGGGTATTATTCCACACTGTTGTGGTACCGAAGCCGGACGGCTCGGTGAGACCGATTCTAAATCTAAAATCTTTGAACACTTAAATACAGAGGTTCAAATTCAATATTGAGTCACTCAGAGCAGTGATTGCGAACCTGGAAGAAGGGGACTACATGATGTCTCGGGACATCGAGGATGCTTACCTTCATGTCCAAATTTACCCTTCTCACCAAGGGTACCTCAGGTTTATGGTACAGAACTGTCACTATCAGTTCAGACGCTGCCGTATGGATGGTCCACGGCACCCCGGGTCTTTACCAAGGTAATGGCCGAAATGATGATATTTCTTCGAAGGAAGGGAATTTTAGTTATCCCTTACTTGGACGATTCCCTGATAAGGGTAAGATCCAGGGAACAGTTGGAGGTCGGTGTAGCACTATCTCAGGTAGTGTTGCGGCAGCACGATTGGATTCTCAATATTCCAAAATCGCAGCTGGTTCCGACGACTCGTCTTCTGTTCCTAGGGATGATCCTGGACACAGTCCAGAAAAAGGTGTTTCTCCCGGAGAAGAAAGCCAGGGAGTTATCCGAGCTAGTCAGGAACCTCCTAAAACCGAGCCAAGTCTCAGTGCATCAATGCACAAGGGTTCTGGGTAAAATGGTGGCTTCCTACGAAGCAATCCCATTCGGCAGATTCCACGCAAGAACTTTCCAGTGGGACCTGCTGGACAAATGGTCCGGGTCGCATCTTCAGATGCATCAGCGGATAACCCTGTCACCAAGAACAAGGGTGTCCCTCCTGTGTTGGTTGCAGAGTGCTCATCTTCTAGAGGGCCGCAGATTCGGCATTCAGGACTGGGTCCTGGTGACCACGGATGCCAGCCTGCGAGGCTGGGGAGCAGTCACACAGGGAAGGAATTTCCAGGGCTTATGGTCAAGCCTGGAGACATCACTTCACATAAATATCCTGAAGCTAAGGGCCATTTACAATGCTCTAAGCTTAGCAAGACCTCTGCTTCAAGGTCAGCCGGTGTTGATCCAGTCGGACAACATCACGGCAGTCACCCACGTAAACAGACAGGGTGGCACAAGAAGCAGGAGGGCAATGGCAGAAGCTGCAAGGATTCTTCGCTGGGCGGAAAATCATGTGATAGCACTGTCAGCAATTCCGGGAGTGGACAACTGGGAAGCAGACTTCCTCAGCAGACACGACCTCCACCCGGGAGAGTGGGGACTTCACCCAGAAGTCTTCCACATGATTATTAACCGTTGGGAAAAACTCGACAGGTATTGCGCCAGGTCAAGGGACCCTCAGGCAATAGCTGTAGACGCTCTGGTAACACCGTGGGTGTACCAGTCAGTGTATGTGTTCCCTCATCTGCCTCTCATACCCAAGGTACTGAGATTGATAAGATGGAGAGGAGTAAGCACTATATTCGTGGCTCCGGATTGGCCAAGAAGGACTTGGTAACCGGAACTGCAAGAGATGCTCACGGAGGATCCGTGGCCTCTACCTCTAAGAAGGGACCTGCTCCAGCAAGGACCCTGTCTGTTCCAAGACTTACCGCGGCTGCGTTTGACGGCATGGCGGTTGAACGCCGGATCCTGAAGGAAAAAAGGCATTCCGGATTAAGTCATCCCTATCCTGATCAAAGCCAGGAAGGATGTAACCGCAAAACATTATCACCGCATTTGGCGAAAATATGTTGCGTGGTGCGAGGCCAGTAAGGCCCGACGGAGGAAATTCAACTGGGTCGATTCCTACATTTCCTGCAAACAGGAGTGTCTATGGGCCTGAAATTGGGGTCCATTAAGGTTCAAATTTCGGCCCTGTCAATTTTCTTCCAAAAAGAACTAGCTTCAGTCCCTGAAGTTCAGACGTTGTAAAAGGGGTACTGCATATACAGCCTCCTTTTGTGCCTCCAGTGGCACCTTGAGATCTCAATGTAGTTTTTGGGTTCCAAAAGTCACATTGGTTTGAACCACTTAAATCTGTGGAGTTAAAATATCTCACATGGAAAGTGGTCATGCTGTTGGCCCTGGCCTGGGCCAGGCGCGTGTCAGAATTGGCGGCTTTATCCTGTAAAAGCCCTTATCTGATTTTCCATTCGGACAGGGCGGAATTGAGGACTCGTCCTCAGTTTCTCCCTAAGGTGGTTTCAGCGTTTCACCTGAACCAACCTATTGTGGTGCCTGCGGCTACTAGGGACTTGGAGGACTCCAAGTTGCTAGACGTTATCAGGGCCCTGAAAATATATGTTTCCAGGACGGCTGGAGTCAGAAAATCTGACTCGCTGTTTATCTTGTATGCACCCAACAAGCTGGGTGCTCCTGCTTCTAAGCAGACTATTGCTCGTTGGATTTGTAGTACAATTCAGCTTGCACATTCTGTGGCAGGCCTGCCACAGCCAAAAATCTGTAAATGCCCACTCCACAAGGAAGATGGGCTCATCTTGGGCGGTTGCCCGAGGGGTCTCGGCTTTACAACTTTGCCGAGCAGCTACTTGGTCAGGAGCAAATACGTTTGTAAAATTCTACAAAATTGATACCCTGGCTGAGGAGGACCTGGAGTTCTCTCATTTGGTGCTGCAGAGTCATCCGCACTCTCCCGCCCGTTTGGGAGCTTTGGTATAATCCCCATGGTCCTTACGGAGTCCCCAGCATCCACTTAGGACGTTAGAGAAAATAAGAATTTACTTACCGATAATTCTATTTCTCGTAGTCCGTAGTGGATGCTGGGCGCCCATCCCAAGTGCGGATTGTCTGCAATACTGGTACATAGTTATTGTTACCAAAAAATCGGGTTATTGCTGTAGTGAGCCATCTTTTCTAGAGGCTCCTCTGTTATCATGCTGTTAACTGGGTTTAGATCACGAGTTGTACGGTGTGATTGGTGTGGCTGGTATGAGTCTTACCCGGGATTCAAAATCCTTCCTTATTGTGTACGCTCGTCCGGGCACAGTATCCTAACTGAGGCTTGGAGGAGGGTCATAGGGGGAGGAGCCAGTGCACACCAGGTAGTTCTAAAGCTTTACTTTTGTGCCCAGTCTCCTGCGGAGCCGCTATTCCCCATGGTCCTTACGGAGTCCCCAGCATCCACTACGGACTACGAGAAATAGAATTATCGGTAAGTAAATTCTTATTTTCACTTCTTTTCTGTGGTGATTCTTACTTCATTTCGCTAAGCACTTTCACTGTTTCCCAAGGGGCTCCTCGTCAACTAGTCCTGAGACACTGATGTTGCTTTAATCTCTTATGCAGATGTTATAATAGCCCAGTATGACAGGGATAATAGTGCATCCTGTGGGGTGGTCTTCAGTATGCCGAATGTCGGGATCCCGGCGCACAGTATACCGGCGCTGGAATCCCGACACCCGGCATACCGACAGCTATTCTCCCTCGTGGGGTCCACGACCCCCTGGAGGGAGAATAAAATAGTGTGGCGCGCACCGTGCCCGCAGGGGCTCCTTTGCGCTCGCCACGCTGTCGGTATGCCGACGGTCGGGCTCCCGGCGCCGGTATGCTGGTCGCCGGGAGCCCGAGCGCCAGCATACCGTACTACACCCATCCTGTGCATTCTTATTTGTTTAATTCTACTTTATTAATGGAGTGAGAATTTTTTTTTAAAAAAGCCATCAATGAACAAGCGTTAAAACACCTGTAGATTCAGTAATATTGTACATATCCCATAAACTTCAAATCACAAATTAAGTAGCCATAGAATTTGACGGGAGATAAATTAAAACTCCATGTGGGTGAATGGGATGCAGTCAAGATGCTGTTGGGATCCCAACGGCGGTCAGAATGCCGGCGCCGGGATCGTGACGGCGGTCAGAATGCCGACCGTCAGTATTGTGTGCTAGGGCTGGGGGGTGATAGGATTGGGCACCACCGGGGGAGAGGTTAGGGTTGGGCTGCGGAAAGGGAGGGTTAGGGGAGAGGGGGGGCAGTCTTACTTCTCCCCTATCGGGATTTACACTAACGGGATGCCGCCATCTGTATTCTCACTGTTGGCATCCCGTCAGCCGGGATATCCTACTGAATCCAGGTGTATGTAGTCTTGCTAGACTGACTTTTGTTAGAAATCTGGGTATAAAAGGCCTATGGGACTAAGAATAATAAAGGAGTATGCATTCATTTCTATCCAGTCCATCTTTTCCAAAGTTATCCCTAAATGCCCATACTCAAGCAGTCTTATGTGTACACAAGATCCAAAGGTCAGGCAATTTTGTCTATTTTATGTGTTTTCCACCTTATATGGGGGGAATTCAATTGTTTTGTGGGCGCCCATCGGAGCAATTCAATTGTTCCTCTCCATGGGCATGTCTGCGCATATTAGTACTAGGTTTAGCCAAGCATAGCAGCTAAACCCATCTAAGGTACCGCTTGGGGAGCCCAAACTCAAGTTATCGCACATTTCAGCTCACACTTCAGGTGGCTGCGAGCTGAAATGTGCCCCCCCCCCCCCCCCCCCTGCTGCTATTTGCACTCGAGCTGAACCTCGTTGGGCGCCATCTAGTGGAAGCCGCAGGGAACATCAAAACTCGCTGGCCAGCATGTTGCCACTTCACTAATATGTCCTCTGAGCGTAGAGCTGCTTGTGGTGGTGGCATTGGCCATCTAGTATTCTACTGCACAGTTAGATGTTGGAAATCAACTCTATTAGGCAAATAGCTGCAGATTACAAAGTAAATCCTGAAGTGTTACATTATTGCTGCATATTATCCTACTGTGACTGGTTACAGGTAAGTTTATCTTAATGGTATAGTTAGTGCTCGCTTCGGCAGCACATATACTAAAACTGGAACGATACAGAGATGATTAGCATGGCCCCTGCGCAAGAATGACACGCAAATTCTTGAAGCGTTCCATATTTTTTAGAAATTGGTGGTGTTCTCGTCGATGTGTTCTACTCTTTATCACCTCCCCGTTTTAATTCTGCTGTTCTCAAATTACTCCCTAAACCTGGTAGGGATCTATCTCTCCCAGGCTCCTACCGGCTGATATCTCTGTTAAATCTTGATTATAAATTACTAGCTAAGATTCTTGCTGATCGCCTTATAGTTATACTTCCTCACATTGTTTATCCTGACCAAACTGGCTTTATATATGGCAGACACTCGTGGTTAATGTGAGGAAGGTAATTGCGGCCCTATACGCCTGCCCTCATTCTGTTTCCCCTCCGGGGATGCTATCCTATCTCTAGATGCAGAAAAAGCCTTCGATCTTGTTGAATGGCCACACCTATATGCCACATTGCGTCACTTTCACTTCCCAGACACCTTTATTTATGCTATACAAACCCTGTACTCATCCTCTACAATACTTCCCAAATCTCCTGCTTTCTTTCTGATCCTTTCATCATAGAAAAAGGGACACGACAGGGCTGCCCGCTTTCCCCACTCCTCTTTGCCATTGCCCTTGAACCCTTAGCTATGGCCCTTAGGGTGTCCACAGAATATATAGGTATTCATATTGGTGACATTGAGCTTAAGGTTTCTCTGTTCGCAGATGACATGTTATTTGTCTCTAACCCGCTTTCTTCAGTCCCGGAGATTTTACGTTTGATCTCAGACTTTGGGAGGACGGCGGGCTATAAGATCAAGGTCACCAAATCCGAACTCTTGCCTGTATGCATCCAGCCTCCTCTACTCTCCTCCCTCACTCTTGCCTCCCCCTTTACCCAATCACATTTTAAATATTTAGGGGTCAACATTTCCTGTGATGTGTCTAATATCTATGATTTTAATTTTTTCCCACCTATCTCTGCTACAATTGCCAGGTTGTAAGGATGGGCTACCCTACCCCTTTCCTTAATAGGCAGGATTGCTGTCTTCAAGTCTGTAATTTTTCCAAAAATATTCTACATTATGCAATCACTTCCAATTCGTCTCCGTGACTCAGATGAACTCCGGCTACATAGGGCAATGACATGCTTTCTATGGCAGGGGAAGAAACCAGAAATTGCCTACTCGTAACCTGTGATGGATAAATCATTTGGTGGTATTGGTGTCCCCGATTTTCTCCCCTACTCCCTAATGGTCTTTCTTCGCCATGCTGCTGACTGGCTCCTGGGCAGAAGTACCTATACTGAACTGGCCTTGGATGTTAATATTTTTCGGCCCTTTTCCCCCTGTGCTCTCTACATACAAAGAAGTCCTCTATTCCTCCTTCTATTCTGGAACACCCCCTATTTCGGGATACTTACTTTAGTTGGGTGAAATTACATAAAAAATTGAGGAGCAATCATACTGCTTCCTCTTGTGTACCTCTGTGGGGTAACCAGTCTTTCATTCCTTCTCTTCATAATGCTCTGTTGCTCCAGTGGCGGGAGAGGAGGCTGTGCTCTGCTACCCAGGTCTTCGATCCAAGAGGCCACATTACCCAGTTTAGTACGCTGAGAGACAGGTACTCCCTTCTGTCCTCACACGTCATGTTTCTCCAAACTAGGCACTATTTATCCTCGCTGAAAATTGAGTCCTATCTCCCTACCCCCACCTCTCCTCTAGCGAAGGTCCTTAAATACTGGGAATCCCACCCTTATAAAATTAAACAAATTTATACCCTTATAGTGAATCTGCCCGCTAAACCTTGTTTAACTAAACTGGTTGCTTCATGGCAATCTGATATCCAGGGTATTGTTTCCGATGACTCCCTACTATAACATTATCGCTCTACCATGACTACTTTAAGCTCGGCTTACTTGCAAGAAGTACATATCAATGCTATCTCCTTGTGTTCAAGCGTTTATCGACCCTACAGTTACTGATAGATGCCCCAAATGTAAATGGGCAAAAGCCACGTTCTACCACTGTTTCTGGAATTGTACTAAGATTAGGGGGTATATGCAATTGCGGTCGAATTCCCGAAAATGTCGAAAAAAAAAAAAAAAACGACAATGCAATTCAGTACTTTTCGTCAAAAAAACGGACTTTCCAAATTCGACTTTTTGAAATTCGACATTTGACAAATTCGACATTTCTGCAATGGTACAAATGCGGCATTTCGACAAAAGTATATTCAATTGAAGATTGTAAATTCGACAACAGTGCTTTTAGACAGTAAATTCGTCCTTTTCAATCCGCCTCACTTTGCTGGCGGAATCTAATAAAAAAAAATTAAAAATGTTTTTTTTGGTGTTTTTTTATTGGTAATAGCATATCTATTTATATTAGAAGGGATTAGGTACTCGGTTTGTCTATTTAGGAGGCACAAGTATTTTTTATATATTTTTTAAAATATATATATTTTTTTTATGGAATGGGTTAAAAATCAGAAAAAAAAATGCGTGGGGTCCCCCCTCCTAAGCATAACCAGCCTCGGGCTCTTTGAGCCGGTCCTGGTTGTAAAAATACGGGGGGGGAAATGACAGGGGATCCCCCAAATTTTTAGAACCAGCACCGGGCTCTGCGTCCGGTCCTGGTGCCAAAAATACGGGGGACAAAAAGCGTAGGGGTCCCCCGTATTTTCGGAACCAGCACCGGGCTCCACTAGCTGGGGAGATAATGCCACAGCCGGGGGACACTTTGATACCGGTCCCTGCGGCCGTGCCATTAAAACCCCAACTAGTCACCCCTGGCCGGGGTACCCTGGAGGAGTGGGACCCCTTCAATCAAGGGGTCCCCCCCTCCAGCCACCCAAGGGCCAGGGGTGAAGCCCGAGGCTGTCCCCCCCCCCCACCCCCCATCCATGGGCTGCGGATGGGAGGCTGATAGCCTTTTGTGAAATGAAAGAATATTGTTTTTTGCAGCAGAACTACAAGTCTCAGCAAGCCTGCCCGCAAGCTGGTACTTGGAGAACCACAAGTACCAGCATGCGGGGGGAAACGGGCCCGCTGGTACCTGTAGTTCTACTGCAAAAAAATACCCAAATAAAAACAGGACACGCACACCTTGAAAGTACAACTTTATTACATACATGTCGACACACACACACATACTTACCTATGTTGACACGACGTTCGGTCCACTTGTCCAAGTAGAATCCACGGTGTGTACCTGAAAATAAAATTATACTCTCACCTAAATCCAGTGTCCAGTGATATTTGTAATCCACGTACTTGGCAAAATAAAAAAACGCATTTACCCGATCCACACGGACTGAAAGGGGTCCCATGTTTACACATGGGACCCCTTTCCCCGAATGCTGAGACCCCCTGTGACTCCTGTCACAGAAGGTCCCTTCAGGCAATCAGGTAGCGCCACGTCCTGGCACTCTCCTGATTCCCTATGCGCGTCTGAGCTGGCAGACAGCGCATCGCACAGCACCTCCATTAGTTTCAATGGTGGGAACTTTGCGGTCAGCGGTAGGGTTACCCGCGGTCTGCCGCTGACCGCAAAGTTCCTACCATTGAAGATAATGGAGGGGGCTGTGCGATGCGTGTCTGTCAGCTCCGATGCGCATACAGCCAATCAGGAGAGTGCCACGACGTGGCGCTCCCTGATTTGCTGAAGGGACCTTCTGTGACAGCAGTCACGGGGGGTCTCTGCATTCGGGGAAACGGGTCCCATGTGTAAACATGGGACCCCTTTCAGTCCGTCTGGATCGACTATGCGGTTTTTTTTTTTTTTGCCAAGTACGAGGATTACAATAAAAGAATCGGACACAATCAGGTGAGTATATCATTTTATTTTCAGGTACCCCGGATGTCGACAGACGGAGACGTGGCCAGAGTCGGCGTGTCAACATAGGTAAGTATGTATGTGTCGGCATGTATGTAATAAAGTTTTACTTTCAAGGTGTGTGTCCTGTTTTTATTTGGGTATTTTTTTTGCAGAAGAACTACAGGTACCAGCGGGCCCGTTCCCCCCGCATGCTGGTACTTGTGGTTCTCCAAGTACCAGCTTGCGGGGAGGCTTGCTGGGACTTGTAGTTCTGCAAAAAAACAATATTCTTTCATTTTTACACATGGCTATCAGCCCCCCATCCGCAGCCCTTGGATGGGGGGACAGCCTCGGGCTTCACCCCTGGCCCTTGGGTGGCTGGGGGGGGGGCCCCTTGATTGAAGGGGTCCCCACTCCTCCAGGGTACCCCGGCCAGGGGTGACTAGTTGGGTATTTAATGCCACGGCCGCAGGGAGCGGTATAAAAGTGTCCCCCGGCTGGGGCATTATCTGTCCAGCTAGTGGAGCCCGGTGCTGGTACAAAAAATATGGGGGACCCCTACTCTTTTTGTCCCCCGTATTTTTTGCACCAGGACCAGGCGCAGAGCCCGTTGCTGGTTGTTAAAATACGGGGGATTCCCTGTCATTTTTTTCCCCGTATCTTGGCAACCAGGACCGGCTCAAAGAGCCAGAGGCTGGTTATGCTTAGGAGGGGGGACCCCACGCAAATTTTTTCCGGGTTTTTTTTAACATTTTTAAAAATCGAATCAAAATCCGTCAATTCAGCTGTTTTTCGACAGCGGGACTGTCGAATCCGTTTTTTATTGAATATGTCGAATTCCGGCACCCACCTGCCGGAATTCGACGGTCGAATTGTGTCAAATTTAAAAACGGGCGAAAAAGTGCCACAATTCGCCCGGAATTGCATATACCCCTAGGCATTTTTGGAACAAGCTATTTCTGTTAGTCAATGGCCACTTCTCTGTTTCTCTTAAGCCTGACCCCCTGGCATGCCTATGTATAAATTTCTCTGTATGGGATAATGTTAAGCGTGTTAAATTGCTTTTCCCTATGCTTTTCCCTATCTCAAAAAAGGTGATCTTGAAACATTGGGTTGCCAGGTCTGCCCCTTCTTTGACTGACATTTCAAAGATTATGTTGCAATATTTATATTTTGACCACAGATCCACTGTTCTTACTGGGTATTCCGGCCTTGCAGGTTTCTATAAAAAATGTAGACACATTCCATGTCTTTTCTCTTCTCTTTTCTCGCCCTTGCTCCCTTTTCTTTCCTCCTCTGCACCCCTTTTCTTCCATGATTCATGCCTTCATTCTCTTCTCACTGTCACTATGTATACTTATATTTCCACGTGATATTATTGCATAGCTTCCGGTATACTATTGACTTCATCATCACTGCTACTGCTGTTATATTATGTCATTATAGAAGTGCCTTTGTCCCCCCTCCCCACCCCCTTTGCTTTCCCTTCGTTTTCTTTTTTCTCTGCCTTGTCCAGTGTTTCGCTGCTCTCTCAGGTACTGGTAGTACCCTCCTTCTTATTCCCCGCTTTTCGACAGATTTTATATAGCTACTATTTGGTCTGAGTTTGTATAGGCTGTTTGAGGTCCCCATTCAATATGTAGATTTTCAGTATAATATACACTGTTGTATTTTCTACTGCAAAATACAATAAAAACAGTTTATTAAAAAAATGAAATGGTATAGTTAGGGGGGAATCCAATTAGCCGTGGGGTTTGCCACACGAGGAATAGCTTTGTGATTTACGCCCGGAGCTATTCAATAAATCTGCCTTCCCCAGCCTGGTAAACCTTGGGTGCAGTAACCTATTGATTCCCCAAAGGATGCCTTTTATTGTGGATCTTTCCTCGTAGAGATATATGTGTGTATGTGTGTGTGTAAATAGTAATTAGTCTTTCAGATTTTGCGTAGCCAATAAAAATGTATGTATAAAAAAAGTTTAAGAAACTGTGTTCTTACATCAACATTAATGCAGCTGTCTTCTGACAGTCACTTCTAATTCCATAATACCCCATATAATTTATATGCATACATAAATACATTTGATATAATGTGTATTTATTCTACTTTAAATACTTCCTTAACTGGAATATCACTGTCTTGTTGTTTTTTTTCTCTTTGTTCTCATTGGCACTGACCAGCACTGGGGACCTGAAATGCTTCCTGTTCTCTCTTGCAGGATATCCGACATGAAGCCAGCGACTTTCCATGTAAAGTGGCCAGACTGCCTGAAAATAAATCCCGCAATCGTTACAGAGATGTTAGTCCTTGTAAGTCCTTGCTTTTCACATAGGTTTGACTAGGTTTTTACTGCAAAAAGTTGTTTAAACGGTTTAGAACATTTTTCCCCCTCTCCCTCTCCACTTCATACCCCTCTCATCTGTGATATTCTGTTTAAGATCTCTGGGTGCAAACAAGGACAAAATGACATTCTCATGCCTATTTGTTTGTGTATTATTCAACAACAGGAAAAACAAAATGAAACCTAGGCCAAGTTAATATGTAAATAGTTTTGTAAACTTCAGATTATGCAGAGCCCCATGAGAACACCAGAGCACTGATCTTAGAAGGGTAGTTAAAGCATCAGTGTTTTGAAAGTATAGCAGATGTCCAGTTTCTTTCTCTCCCCATTTGCAGTTCATCTCACACGGTCTTAGGCCGTGTACACACGGTGAGATTCGGACTTATCCGATTCTCACTGTGCGACGGGGGGCCGGGTCGGCACTTAGCCAGTATCGCAAGCACATAATGAGTGTGCTTGCGATCCTGGTTCTGTGCGATTTTGGCTAAGTGTCAATCCTGACTTTCTCTTCTATAGAGATAGTCAGGATTGACTTGCCTGCACAGCCTATCTTTACGGCCGATACCGACCGCGCGGGGCCGCGCTCGCAAGGTGACTGTCACCTTGCGATCTGCACTATCTTTTCTTCCGATTCTGACTATATAGTCAGAATCGGAAGAAAAGATCTTACCGTGTGTACACACCTTTAGCGAGATATAGATCTTCAAACAAATGTGCAGTGGACCTTTGTGCATCCAAAACCCTGATACTGTATTATGATAAGCAGTGAATGGTAAATTTTTGTTCTTCACAGCTTATAATACCCCTTTCACACCACCAATGCCGGATCCCACCCTGGAATTGGAAACTGGTCCTTCTCAGGTGGGATCCGTCATTGGACGCTGCTGCTGGCTTCCCCGACGGCAATATGCCTGGCGGGTTGCCATAGCGGCGGCGAAGGGACAGAGTCGGCGCTGGGAAATGAGATAATCTCCGCACCGCCTCTCCCTGTTGTAGTGAACGGGTCCTGGGTCGAGCCCGTTTACGCTGCCACTGACCTGGTATTCAACCCGGGAATAACACTGCTTTATTCCCGGGTTGAATTACTGGGTCAGACGATCCGGGATTTCGACTATGGCACTTTGACACCGCACGCCAACCCATGTTGCCGGGTCGATACCAGGTTATTTGTGCGGTGTGAAAGGGGTATGACTAGTGTAATCATAATGTACCAGTTCAGCTATAGCTGCTATCATTTACTGTTGACACTTAACTTTTAGGGGTGATTTTTAGTTACTGTAGATCTAGTTTCCTGGCTGCTTAACCCCTTCAATGCTGAAGATATACTTACCCCATTGCTTAGATCATTTATTTGTCAATATTGATGATGGGTTTCTGTGATTCCCACACAGTCTAACTTGATCTCAGTTTCACTAAGTGGGACTCATCATGTAGGCAAGGGGTTAAAGAGCTACTATACCTAAAACTTTATTTGATAATATGTATTTGTAGTATGACCAAATATTTACCATAGACTTTTAATTGTTTAGTTACATATCATAATGGCTGTGCTGTAATCCATTGTAACCAATCGTATCTGCTTTTAGTCATCTGATGTTTTGTAAAGCTGAGAGCTGATTTGCTACTATGTGTTACAGCTTATTATTAAATAAGACAGGCATATTTTTAATAGATATTTGCAGCACACTTTGTTCCAAAAGAGTTATGTAACTTGGGTCCAGGCTTTAGATTATCCACCTTTGTCAATCGACACCTTGTTCTCTCCTCTGCCCTGCTTACTCCTGTGTCTACTGTGGGACTGTAGCGCCCAATGTTATGGAGTCAAGCACATTTCAGAAGCCTTGTTCCAGACCATTGGACCCCACGCTGGTATTATGAGCAGTTTTTGTAAAGTTTCAACCCATGAGAAATTCCCAAACATACAAGGAAGGAATCAACCAGGCATGTAGGTACCAGTGCAAAAAAATTATACTTTCCTTTGGCGCTAAATCCTTCACCCTTTTGTATAGGGTGTGATATGCATATGTGGTACACCGATTGCAGGGTGCAAATTATCAGAAAATGTTCACACTTATATAAATAACAATGAAAGTGCAAAATTTTATAAAATACAAATAAATACATATCATGCAGATTTAAAACACATGTGCAATATTTGACTTATGGACTTTGATTACTGATTTGGGCTCATACTGGGAATCTAATGCCCCCTACACATTCAGCGATATGCCACCAAGCTGCCTGATGGCGGGTACAGCCGACGGGCGACCCAGCGGTGGGGGGAGGTGACGGGGGGGGGAGTGAAGTTCCTCACTTCCCCGTCACCCGGCTCCATAGCAGTACATGCTAATATGGACAATCTTGTCCATATTGGCCTGCATTCATAAGCAACTGGGCACCAACGATGAATGAGCGCGGGGCCTGCACACTAAACGATATGAGCGAGTTCTCGTTCATTCATGATCGAGAACGTTCATATAGTTTAGTAAAATCTATTAGCGTGTAGGGCCCTTAAGTGTTCAAGCCATAAGCAGGGTATCTTGCCCGGGAATACTCTGCTTTACTGGACCTGCGCCTCCATCTACCTTAACTGGTATGATTATGTTCTCATTCGACTTAATGTTTTAAATCTGCATGATATGTGTTTATTTGTATTATATTACATTTTGCACTTTTATTATTCTTTATATAAGTGTGAAGCATTTCTGATCATTTGCACCCTGCAATCGGTTTACCACATACGCAAATCGCCCCCTATACAAAAGGGTGAAGGATTTAGTGCCAAAGGAAAGTGTCACTTTTTTCAGTTTTGCACTATCTTGGGAGTTCGTTAGGGAAACCTCAGCACACTTCCCAGGCCAGCTCAAAAATCCTTATACAGCACAGAGACCTACACCCCAAACCCATTTTTTGCATGTATGTTCCAGTGTTAATTTTGACAAGGATTTTCTATTTAGTTTTAGTCTTAGTCGCTTGCTTAAAGTTGTAGTTGGTTTAAAGGCACATTTTTGTCTTTTTCTCTTGTTTCATTTAGTCAAGATTTAGTCAGTGGGTCTCCGGTTTCATTTTGGTCAATGTTTAGTCATAACTTTTGCAAACAGTTTAATGATACTGAAATGGATTTCTTTAAAGAATATTTCTCTGAAATTCCCTTGAGAAGATTGCATACCTTTAACTATGTGGTTAGTAATCTAGGCTTAGTAGGCTGAGAATGTGTTACACAAAGGGCAGTATTCAAATGGTTTTTCACGCCCAATCTCCTTTCTAAAATGTTCCCCGTTATTGTGCATATAGCACCCATAGTAATCCGGTTTAGCCATGTAAAGGGTTGGGTGCCTCGCTACTGCCCGAGGGCAAAAACAGAACAGGTGTGGAAATGGGTGAAAAGAATTGAATACCGCGCTGTTTTGGGAGAAAACCAAACAGTCGCTGACGCGGCTGCCACCTCGGGGTGCTCCAGCGCTAGGCCTTAGGGATCAGATGTTCCAGGAATAGTATGAGACCATGATCCCTAGGGTTGATGTCAGCAGTGGGGATTAAGACACGCTCCTTGTCACCATTCCCCCCTGTTCATGACTAGTTTACTTCCAGTCTCCCGCCATGAACTGTTTCCCGCTTCCGTCTCAGACGCTGTACACGAAGGGGACCTAGTCACAGCATAGGCAGCTGTGTGACGGGTGCGTCTGTGTCCACTATAGGTTCATGGTGCGGCAGTGTACACTAGTAGCGTCTGGATCCACTCAGCATTCGCTAACGTATTGATCGGTCCTGGAAGTGAGGTGAGTCTCCCTGTATCCCACTCTAGTGAGTATGGGTAATACGGCACTAAGTATCTACCTTTTTGAGTATGAATAGTTAGATAAGTGCCTATTGCATACGAGTCTGTATACTATTACTGTTTCTCTTACGTCCTAGAGGATGCAGGGGTCCACATGGTCCCCAGCCTCCCTGCTTCGTGGGACTGGGGGGGGGGGGGGGTTGTAGTGTCCAACCCTGAGAGGTTAACGGCCACTATCTCCGCTGACAGGACCCTGAGCTCCTGAGGGTGATGATCGTTAGCCGCCCCAGGCGACCGCTCACTCCCGCAGCATGCCGCCACCCCCTAACAGAGCCATAAGATTTAAGTGGCAAGTGAGTCACCGGCCCCCATAGCAAGCAGGGAGCCAGTGTGAAGATGGGAGCACAGTACTAACTGCGCTCCGGAGGCTTAGCAGTACACAGTGCAGCGCTATGAGGGGCGCCCTGAGCCAGTGCCTATACCCTACACTGGTCACCGAGGCTGTCAGGGACCTCGGTAACTCTGCCAGCACCATACCTCAGGCCAGTATAAAGAAGTGAAGAGCGGGTAGCAGCGCCATTTTCAGGGGGCGGAGCTTCTCCACAGAGCGGACCCAGCAACGTTAAGCGCCATTTTCCTGCCTGCAGATCCAGTACAGAGACGCTGACTGGGAGAGCTGTCCCTCCAAGCAACTCCAGCTATCCTGTGTGGTACCAGCGGGTTGTAGAAGGGGGGGAAGGGGAGGCTGTAAAATTACTGTGCAGTCTATTAAGGTGCACAGTCAGTGCCAGGTAGTTGTATATATCTACCTTTAGAAGCGCTGTGTGTGTGCTGGCTCCAAGCTCTGTGTCTCTCTGTGGCATACTTGGGGGGGAAACTGTGTCTGACATTTGTTTCTCACATAGCCATGTCTAGGGACTCTGTGTCTTATGCTGAAGAGGACATTTCATCTCAGGAGGAATCCATTCCATGTACACAGGAATGTAATGTTTTGTCTCAGATCCCTATTACTGAGCCTGAGTGGTTGGCCTCTATTAAGGGAATGATCTCTCAGATCTCTACTAGGGTAGCTCATACTGAGACTGAAACTCGGGTATTAAAGAAGTCTATGGCAGTTTGGTCAGGTTCTGTCCCTATTCCTTCAAAATCCCCTAGCATATACCCACAAAAACGTGCACTTGCCTAGATTATGCAAGATGACACGGATACCGACTCTGACACAGCTGACGGTGATGGGGATGTGCTGAGGGGGGCGCAGCTCATGATTGAGGCTATTAGAGATGTGTTAAACATTTCTGTCACAACACCTGAGCAGGTTGCGGAGGCTTACTTCACAGATAATAAGAAAGCCTTGCTAACCTTCCCTGCGTCTAAAGAATTAAACGCTTTATTTGAAAAATCCTGGGAGAACCCGAAGAAAAAATTCCAGATCCCCAAAAAGGTTTTGGTTGCCTTTCCTTTCCCTGAGGAGGATAGAAAAAAATGGGAAAACCCACGCATAGTTGACGCATCTGTTTCCAGACTGTCAAAGAAGGTGGTTTTACCTGTCCCTGGGTCTACCGCGTTAAAAGAACCGGCTGATCGTAAGATTGACACTACGCTCAAATCCTTATACACTGCTTCAGGGGTGGCATTAAGGCCTATTAATGCCTTTGCATGGATTTCTAAGGCTATAGTAAAGTGGTCAGGCACATTACTAGAGGACTTAGATACAATGGATAGAAGTGACATTGAACTGTTTTTACGTCACATTCAGGATTCTGCAGGGTTTATGGTGGAATCCATGAAGGACTTGGGTACCCTGAGTGCAAGGATATCTTCCATGTCTGTCTCAGCTCGCAGGGGACTCTGGCTATGCCAATGGTCTGCAGATGTGGAATCCAAGAGAAGTGTGGAGAACCCACCCTACACAGGTCAGGCTCTATTTGGGGAAGCATTGGATGCGTGGATTTCCACGTCAACCGCCAACTTTTCTTCCCTCAGCTACGCCTTCTACAAATAAACCCTTTTCTTCATCTACATCGCAGTCCTTTCGGACCGCCAAGACAAAGTCCAAGCCTCCTACCACCTTCTTTAGAGGTGCTCGTACAAAATCCAAAAGCCTGCTCCTGCTGACTCCCAGGACCAGAAACCTGCTTCTGGTTCCTCAAAATCCTCAGCATGATGGTGGACCGCGAAGCCTGGAGGACGGGCTGGTGGGTGCGAGGCTTAGACGTTTCAGCCACGTCTGGGTGTCGTCCAGCCTGAACCCCTGGGTACAGGATATTGTGTCCCGGGGGTACAGACTGGAGTTTCAAGAACTGCCGTCTCACTGGTTCTTCAAATCAGGCTTGCCGGCTTTGATGACAGACAGGGCTATCCTTCAGGAGGCCATCCAAAAATTGGAAAAGTCAGAGGTCATTGTTCCAGTTCCACCTCATATGCAACACATGGGTTTCTATTCCAACCTTTTCGTGGTACCTAAATCGGATGGTTCGGTCAGACCAATTTTGAACTTGAAATCACTAAACCCTTATCTGAGGGTGTTCAAATTTAATATGGAGTCTCCGAGAGCGGTGATCTCAGTTCTGGAGGAGAAGGAATTTTTGGTATCCCTGGATATCAAGTATGCGTACCTCCTACATTCCGATTTGGCCGCCGCACCAAGCCTATCTCAGATTTGCACTGTTAGACAGTCAAAATAAATTTCAGGCACTGCCATTCGGCCTCTCCACAGCACCGAGGGTGTTCACCAAGGTAATTGCAGTGATGATGGTTCTCCTCCGCAGACAGGGGGTGAACTTCATTCCATATCTGGACGATCTGCTGATAAAGGCATCGACCATGGAGAAGAAGTTACAGTCGATTGCTTTCACGACTTGTCTGGTTGGATCCTGAACCTTCCAAAGTCGCATTTGGAGCCGACTAGGAGATTTTCTTTCCTAGGAATGATCCTCGACATGAAAGTGCAGAGGTAGTTTCTGCCGAAGGAGAAAGCTTTGGTGATTCAAACAATGGTCCGGGATGTCCTGAAGCCAGCCCGGGTATCAGTTCATCAGTGCATTCGCCTTCTGGGGAAGATGGTTGCCTCCTACGAGGCTCTACAGTACGGAAGATTTCATGCTCTGTCCTTTCAACTGCATCTCCTGGACAAATGGTCGGGGTCTCATCTACATTTGCACCTGAGGATTTGTCTGTCACCGAAAGCAAGGATTTCACTACTCTGGTGGCTGCAGCTGTCTCATCTTCTGGAGGGCCGCAGGTTCGGGATTCAGGACTGGATCCTTCTAACCACGGATGCAAGTCTCCGGGGATGGGGCGCAGTCACTCAAGGGAAGACCTTCCAAGGAAGGTGGTCAAATCTGGAAACAGGTCTTCCGATAAACATTCTGGAACTAAGAGCCGTGTACAACGGTCTTCTTCAAGCGGCAGATCTTCTGCGAGATCGAGCCATTCAAGTGCAGTCGGACAATGTAACGACGGTGGCCTACATAAATCGACAGGGCAAAACGAAGAGCAGAGCTGCAATGTCAGAGGTGACCATCATTCTCTGGCAGAAAAACACGCGTTGGCACTGTCAGCTATCTTCATTCCGGGCGTAGACAACTGGGAAGCGGATTTCCTCAGCAGATACGATCTCCATCCAGGGGAATGGGGCCTCCATCCAGAGGTGTTCACGGAGGTGGCAAGAATTTGGGGGTTTCCTCAAATCGACATGATGGCCTCCCGCCTCAGCAAGAAGCTTCGGAGGTATTGTTCCAGGTCGAGGGACCCGCAAGCAGTGGCGGTGGACGCTCTGGTGTCTCCTTGGGTGTTCCAGTCGGTGTATGTGTTTCCTCCACTTCCACTCATACAAAAGGTTCTGAAGCTCATAAGTAGAACAAGAGTTCAGGCAATCCTCATTGCTCCGGACTGGCCAAGAATTACTTGGTACGCAGATCTTCTGGATCTACTGCTGTAAGATCCGAGGCCTCTTCTACTTTGGGAGGACCTGTTGCAACAGGGGCCGTTCGCTTATCAAGACTTACCATGGCTACGTTTTACGGCATGGAGGTTGAACGCCAGATATTAGTTCGGAAGGGCATTCCGACCAAAGTCATTCCTACCCTGATACAGGCTAGGAAAGGAGTAACGTCTAAACATTACCATCGCATTTGGAAAAAGTATGTGTCTTGGTGTGAATCCAAGAAGTTTCCTACGGTGGAGTTTCAAATGGGACGGTTTCTCCTCTTCCTGCAAGCAGGTGTGGATATGGGCCTGAGGTTGGAATCCGTAAAGGTCCAGGTTTCGGCCTTATCCATTTTCTTCCAGAAACAGCTAGCTTCCCTCCCCGAGGTTCAGACTTTTTTGAAAGGGGTTCTGCACATCCAGCCTCCCTTTGTGCCGCCTACAGCGCCCTGGGATCTTAACATGGTGTTACAGTTCCTCCAATCGGATTGGTTCGAGCCTCTACAGGAAGTTTAGGTCAAGTTTCTCACATGGAAGGCTGTCACTTTGTTGGCCTTAGCTTTTGCTAGACGTGTGTCGGAGTTGGGGGCTTTGTCTTGTAAAAGTCCCTAGTTGATCTTCCATGAAGATCGAGCTGATCTCCAGACACGTCAGCAATTCCTTCCAAAGGTTGTGTCGGCATTTCATATCAACCAACCAACCTATTGTGGTGCCAGTTGCTACTGACTCCTCAATCCCATTAAAGTCTTTGAATGTTGTAAGGGCTCTGAAAATTTATGTGAGGAGGACTGCTCGTCACAGAAAGTCGGACTCTGTTTGTCCTGTATGATCCCAAGAAACTTGGGTGTCCTGCTTCTAAGCAGACAATCTCTCGCTGGATCAGGTTCACTATCCAGCATGCGTATTCTACGGCAGGATTGCTGTGTCCAAAATATGTTAAGGCCCACTCTACTTGTAAGGTGGGTTCTTCCTGGACGGCTGCCCGGGGTGTCTCGGCTTTACAGCTTTGCCGAGCAGCTACTTGGTCTGAGTCGAACACGTTTGCTAAGTTCTACAGGTTCGATACTTTGACCTCTGAGGACTTAAGGTTTGGTCAATGAGTTCTGCAGGAGCCTCTGCGCTCTCCCTCCCATTCTGGGAGCTTTGGTACATCCCCCATGGTACTAATGTGGACCCCAGCATCCTCTAGGACGTAAGAGAAAATAGGATTTTAATTACCTACTGGTAAATCCTTTTCTCTGACGTCCTAGTGGATGCTGGGGACTCCGTCAGGACCATGGGGAATAGCGGCTCCGCAGGAGACCGGGCACAAAAGTAAAAGCTTTAGGATCAGGTGGTGTGCACTGGCTCCTCCCCCTATGACCCTCCTCCAAGCCTCAGTTAGATTTTTGTGCCCGGCCGAGAAGGGTGCAATCTAGGTGGCTCTCCTAAAGAGCTGCTTAGAGTAAAAGTTTTGTTAGGTTTTTTATTTTCAGTGAGTCCTGCTGGCAACAGGCTCACTGCATCGAGGGACTTAGGGGAGAGAAGTGAACTCACCTGCGTGCAGGATGGATTGGCTTCTTAGGCTACTGGACACCATTAGCTCCAGAGGGAGTCGGAACACAGGTCTCACCCTGGGGTTCGTCCCGGAGCCGCGCCGCGGACCCCCTTGCAGATGCCGAAAAGTGAAGAGGTCCAGAAACCGGCGGCAGAAGACTTTTCAGTCTTCATAAGGTAGCGCACAGCACTGCAGCTGTGCGCCATTGTTGTCAGCACACTTCATAGCAACGGTCACTGAGGGTGCAGGGCGCTGGGGGGGGCGCCCTGGGCAGCAATGATAGTACCTTATTCTGGCTAAAAATACATCACATATAGCCCCTGGGGGCTATATGGATGTATTTAACCCCTGCCAGGTCTCAGAAAAACGGGAGAAGAAGCCCGCCGAAAAGGGGGCGGGGCCTATTCTCCTCAGCACACAGCGCCATTTTCCCTCACAGAAATGCTGGTGGGAAGGCTCCCAGGCTCTCCCCTGCACTGCACTACAGAAACAGGGTTAAAACAGAGAGGGGGGCACTTATTTGGCGATATGACTATATATATTAAAATGCTATAAGGGAAAAACACTTATATAAAAGTTTGTCCCTGTATAATTATAGCGTTTTTGGTGTGTGCTGGCAAACTCTCCCTCTGTCTCCCCAAAGGGCTAGTGGGGTCCTGTCCTCTATCAGAGCATTCCCTGTGTGTGTGCTGTGTGTCGGTACGTGTGTGTCGACATGTATGAGGACGATGTTGGTGAGGAGGCGGAGCAATTGCCTGTAATGGTGATGTCACTCTCTAGGGAGTCGACACCGGAATGGATGGCTTATTTAAGGAATTACGTGATAATGTCAACACGCTGCAAGGTCGGTTGACGACATGAGACGGCCGGCAAACCAATTAGTACCTGTCCAGGCGTCTCAAACACCGTCAGGGGCGTTAAAACGTCCTTTTACCTCAGTCGGTCGACACAGACACGGACACTGACTCCAGTGTCGACGGTGAAGAAACAAACGTATTTTCCTTTAGGGCCACACGTTACTTGTTAAGGGCAATGAAGGAGGTGTTACATATTTCTGATACTACAAGTACCACAAAAAAGGGTATTATGTGGAGTGTGAAAAAACTACCTGTAGTTTTTCCTGAATCAGATAAATTAAATGAAGTGTGTGATGATGCGTGGGGTTCCCCCGATAGAAAATTATTGGCGGTATACCCTTTCCCGCCAGAAGTTAGGGCGCGTTGGGAAACACCCCTTAGGGTGGATAAGGCGCTCACACGCTTATCAAAACAAGTGGCGGTACCGTCTCCAGATAGGGCCGCCCTCAAGGAGCCAGCTGATAGGAGGCTGGAAAATATCCTAAAAAGTATATACACACATACTGGTGTTATACTGCGACCAGCGATCGCCTCAGCCTGGATGTGCAGCGCTGGGGTGGCTTGGTCGGATTCCCTGACTGAAAATATTGATACCCTTGACAGGGACAGTATTTTATTGACTATAGAGCATTTAAAGGATGCATTTCTATATATGCGAGATGCACAGAGGGATATTTGCACTCTGGCATCAAGAGTAAGTGCGATGTCCATATCTGCCAGAAGTTGTTTATGGACACGACAGTGGTCAGGTGATGCAGATTCCAAACGGCACATGGAAGTATTGCCGTATAAAGGAGAAAAAGACAACGTCTTTTCAGCCTCAGTCCTTTCGTCCCCATAAGGGCAAGCGGGCAAAAGGCCAGTCATATCTGCCATGGGATAGAGGAAAGGGAAGAAGACTGCAGCAGGCAGCCCATTCCCAGAAACAGAAGCCCTCCACCGCTTCTGCCAAGTCCTCAGCATGACGCTGGGGCCGTACAAGCGGACTCGGGTGCGGTGGGGGGGGGTCGTCTCAAGAGTTTCAGCACGCAGTGGGCTCACTCGCAAGTGGACCCCTGGATCCTACAAGTAGTATCCCAGGGGTACAGATTGGAGATTCGAGACGTCTCCCCCTCGCAGGTTCCTGAAGTCTGCTTTACCAACGTCTCCCTCCGACAGGGAGGCAGTAGTGGAAACAATTCACAAGCTGTATTCCCAGCAGGTGATAATCAAAGTACCCCTCCTACAACAAGGAAAGGGGTATTATTCCACACTATATTGTGGTACTGAAGCCAGACGGCTCGGTGAGACCTATTCTAAATCTGAAATATTTGAACACTTACATACAAAGGTTCAAATCAAGATGGAGTCACTCAGAGCAGTGATAGCGAACCAGGAAGAAGGGGACTATATGGTGTCCCGGGACATCAGGGATGCTTACCTCCATGTCCCAATTTGCCCTTCTCACCAAGGGTACCTCAGGTTCGTGGTACAGAACTGTCACTATCAGTTTCAGACGCTGCCGGTTGGATTGTCCACGGCACCCCGGGTCCTTACCAAGGTAATGGCCGAAATGATGATTCTTCTTCAAAGAAAATGGACGATCTCCTGATAGGGGCAAGGTCCAGAGAACAGTTGGAGGTCGGAGTAGCACTATCTCAAGTAGTTCTACGACAGCACGGGTGGATTCTAAATATTCCAAAACCGCAGCTGTTTCCGACGACACGTCTGCTGTTCCTAGGGATGATTCTGGACACAGTCCAGAAAAAGGTGTTTCTCCCGGAGAAGAAAGCCAGGGAGTTATCCGAGCTAGTCAGGAACCTCCTAAAACCAGGAAAAGTGTCAGTGCATCATTGCACAAGGGTCCTGGGAAAAATGGTGGCTTCTTACGAAGCGATTCCATTCGGTAGATTTCACGCAAGAACTTTTCAGTGGGATCTGCTGGAAAAATGGTCCGGATCGCATCTTCAGATGCATCAGCGGGTAACCCTGTCTCCAAGGACAAGGGTGTTTCTTCTGCGGTGGCTGCAGAGTGCTCATCTACTAAAGGGCCGCAGATTCGGCATTCAGGACTGGGTCCTGGTGACCATGGATGCCAGCCTGAGAGGCTGGGGAGCAGTCACACAGGGAAAAAATTTCCAGGGAGTGTGATCAAGTCTGGAGACTTCTCTCCACATAAATATACTGGAGCTAAGGGCAATTTACAAGGTTCTCAGCTTAGCAAGACCTCTGCTTCAAGGTCAGCCGGTATTGATCCAGTGGGACAACATCACGGCAGTCGCCCATGTAAACAGACAGGGCGGCACAAGAAGCAGGAGGGCAATGGCAGAAACTGCAAGGATTCTTCGCTGGGCGAAAAATCATGTGATAGCACTGTCAGCAGTGTTCATTCCGGGAGTGGACAACTGGGAAGCAGACTTCCTCAGCAGGCACGACCTCCACCCGGGAGAGTGGGGACTTCATCGGGAAGTATTCCACATGATTGTCAACCGTTGGGAAAGACCAAAGGTGGACATGATGGCGTCCCGCCTGAACAAAAAACTGGACAGGTATTGCGCCAGGTCAAGAGACCCTCAAGCAATATCTGTGGACGTTCTGGTAACACCGTGGGTGTACCAGTCGGTGTATGTGTTCCCTCCTCTGCTTCTCATAACCAAGGTACTGAGAATTATAAGACGTAGAGGAGTAAGAACTATACGCGTGGCTCCGGATTGGCCAAGAAGGACGTGGCACCCGGAACTTCAAGAAATGCTCACAGAGGACTCATGGCCTCTGCCGCTAAGAAGGGACTTGCTTCAGCTAGTACCAGGTCTGTTCCAAGACTTACCGCGGCTGCGTTTGACGGCATGGCGGTGGAACGCCAGATCCTAAGGGAAAAAGGCATTCCGGAAGAGGTCATTCCTACCCTGGTCAAAGCCAGGAAGGAGGTGACCGCAAAACATTATCACCACATGTGGCGAAAATATGTTGCGTGGTGTGAGGCCAGGAAGGCCCCACGAAGAAATTTCAACTCGGTCGATTCCTGCATTTCCTGCAAACAGGAGTGTCTATGGGCCTCAAATTGGGGTCCATTAAGGTTCAAATTTCGGCCCTGTCAATTTTCTTCCAGAAAGAATTGGCTTCAGTTCCTGAAGTCCAGAAGTTTGTCAAGGGAGTATTGCATATACAACCCCCTTTTTGTGCCTCCAGTGGCACTGTGGGATCTCAACGTAGTTCTGGGATTCCTCAAATCACATTTTAAACCGCTCAAATCTGTGGATTTGAAATATCTCACATGAAAAGTGTCCATGCTGTTGGCCCTGGCCTCGGCCAGGCGAGTGTCAGAATTGGCGGCTTTGTCTCACAAAAGCCATATCTGATTGTCCATTCGGACAGGGCAGAGCTGCGGACTCGTCCCCAGTTTCTTCCTAAGGTGGTGTCAGCGTTTCACCTGAACCAGCTTATTGTGGTACCTGCGGCTACTAGGGACTTGGAGGACTCCAAGTTGCTAGATGTTGTCAGGGCCCTGAAAATATAGGTTTCCAGGACGGCTGGAGTCAGGAAAACTGACTTGCTGTTATCCTGTATGCACCCAACAAACTGGGTGCTCTTGCTTCTAAGCAGACGATTGCTCGTTGGATTTGTAGCACATTTCAACTTGCACATTCTGTGGCAGGCCTGCCACAGCCTAAATCTGTCAAGGCCCATTCCACAAGGAAGGTGGGCTCATCCTGGGCGGCTGCCCGAGGGGTCTCGGCATTACAACTCTGCCGAGCAGCTACGTGGTCGGGGGAGAACACGTTTGTAAAATTCTACAAATTTGATACCCTGGCTAAAGAGGACCTGGAGTTCTCTCATTCGGTGCTGCAGAGTCATCCGCACTCTCCCGCCCGTTTGGGAGCTTTGGTATAATCCCCATGGTCCTGACGGAGTCCCCAGCATCCACTAGGACGTCAGAGAAAATAAGAATTTACTTACCGATAATTCTATTTCTCGTAGTCCGTAGTGGATGCTGGGCGCCCATCCCAAGTGCGGATTGTCTGCAATACTTGTACATAGTTATTGTTACAAAAATCGGGTTATTATTGTTGTGAGCCATCTTTTCAGAGGCTCCGCTGTTATCATGCTGTTAACTGGGTTCAGATCACAGGTTGTACAGTGTGATTGGTGTGGCTGGTATGAGTCTTACCCGGGATTCAAAATCCTTCCTTATTGTGTACGCTCGTCCGGGCACAGTATCCTAACTGAGGCTTGGAGGAGGGTCATAGGGGGAGGAGCCAGTGCACACCACCTGATCCTAAAGCTTTTACTTTTGTGCCCGGTCTCCTGCGGAGCCGCTATTCCCCATGGTCCTGACGGAGTCCCCAGCATCCACTACGGACTACGAGAAATAGATTTATCGGTAAGTAAATTCTTATTTTCTCTTACGTCCTAGAGGATGCTGGGGTCCACATTAATACCAAGGGGTATAGACAGTCCATTAGGAGCCATTGGCACTTTAAGAGTTGAGTGTGTGGGCTGGCTCCTCCTTCTATGCCCCTCCTACCAGACTCAGTTTAGAAAATGTGCCCGGAGGAGCCAGTCACAGCTATGGGAGCTCTCCAGAACTTCTTTAGTAAAAGTTTATTTTAGAGTTTATTCTTTTACAGGGAGGCTGCTGGCAACAATTCTATAGTCTCGTAGTCCGTAGAGGATGCTGGGCGCCCGCCCAGCGCTTCGTGATCCTGCAGTGATTTTTTCCCCCTGTCTGAGGCGGTCATAAGGCCAGCCATGGCTTCAGCTTGGATGGCAAAGGCAGTGACTGCCTGGGCTCATGCATTGGAGGTTTTTTTCAATAGCATATATAGAGTAAAAATCCCATACAGCACATAAAAAACAGGCTGCAATGTTCTTGAAAGAAGCAGCATTGGATATGGGTACTATTGCCTCCAGGGCATCAGCTTCAACAATCGCTGCTCGCAGAACAGTTTGGCTACATACGTGGAAAGCTGATTCAGAATCTAAGAAGGTTTTGGAGTCTTTGCCTTTTTCTTGAGATATTCTTTTTGGTAAAGAATTGACAAATATTTTGGAGTCAAAAGCAGACTCCAAGAAGATAAAGTTTCCTTCCACATACAATTTCAAACCTAAAGTTCTGGCTTTTCGGCCCTTTCGGTCTCAAAGAAAAGCTAAAGGAAAAAGTGATGGCAGGCAGTCCCAATACAAGAAGTCTGGTAAGACTAAAAAGCATTTTGTTACCAGAGGACTGCTAAAACAGATAATAAGTCCTAAACTGGGAAACGGATTTTTTCAGTCAACACACCATTCAAGCAAGAGAATGGGCTGTACACCCAGAGGTCTTCCAGATCCCTGTAGACAAGTGAGATAGATCTCATGGCGTCCCGGCAGAACAACAAAGTTCTCGCATACGGGTCAAGAACAAAGGATCCCAGAGCGATCTTTGTGGATGCCCTGTCAGTGAGATGGGACTTTCATCTGGCCTTTGTGTTTCCTCCAGTCACCATATTACCCAGGGTGGTGAGAAAGATAAAGCAAGGAAAGGGTGCCGTGATACAAATAGCTTCGGCCTGGCCCAGAAGGCATTGGTACACAGATCTGCAGAGAATGTCGATGGATGCCCCACTCCTGCTCCCTCATCGTTTAGATCTACTGATGCAGGGTCCTTGTTATAACAAACATCTGGATCAACTGTCTTTGACGGCGTGACTGTTGAAACCTCTATCCTGAAGTCGAGAGGATTCTCACAACAGGTAATTCAAACAATGCTCAGAGCAAGGAAACCTTCCTTAGCACGCATCGATCACCGAATATGGCAAACCTATATTCATTAGTGCAGTGAACGTAAAATGGACCCTAAGTCTTTCAGAGTTTCCAGGGTCTTAGCATTCCTTCAGGCAGGAATGGATAAAGGTTTGAAGGTGGCTTCCTTGAGAGTGCAAGTGTCAGCATTGACTGTATGGTTCCAAAAGAAAATTGGCAACTTACAGAATGTGTGTACTTTTTTTCCAGGGAATGCTGCACATTCAACCTCTTTTTGTTCTTCCTACAGTGCCTTGGGACTTAAATTTAGTCCTAAAGTCCCTTCAAGTTGCCCCATTTGAACCACTTAATAAAGTGGGTCTTAAATGGTTGACAGCTAAAGTTCTCTTTCAACTGGCCATGGCGTCAGCTAGAAGCATTGTCATGCCGTTCCCCATTTCTGATTTTTTTTTTATTTATTTTTTATCCAGATAAAGCAGTTCTCAGAACTAGATCTAAGATCTAGATCCAAGGTGGTGTCTAAATTCCACCTTAACGAAGAAATTGTAGTCCTGGCTTTCCAGGTACCGGGCCTTTCTGCGGGAGATGCATTGCTGGATCTACGTGGATCTTACCACTATTGCCTTAAGGAACTACGTGGATCTTACCAGTGCCATCAGAAAGACAGATTATCTCTTCATTATATACGGATTTCACAAGAGAGGATGGCCTGCTGATAAGTAGACACTGGCAAGGTGTCTTTGGATGACAATTTCAAAAGCATATTCTCAAGCTGATCTCCCTGTTCCGGCTAATGTCTCTGCTTACTCTACTCGTAAGGTAGATCCATCATGGGCAGCACAACGTGATGCTTCAGCAGAACAGATATGTAAGGCAGCCACATGGTCTTCCATTAACACATTCATTAGACATTATGCCATGGATACCTTTTGCCTCTAATGACGCTGATTTCGGGCGAAGTATTCTCCTGTCCAATCAGGAGCGTCCCCACAACTAAATTGTTTTGGGAAATCCCAACGTTATCCTGTGGACCCTGCCAGAGAAATATGTTATGGTAAGAATTTACCGTTGATAGCGGTATTTCTCCTAAGTCCACAGGTTCCTTAGGGATCCCACCCTGACGCACCTGATTTGAGGATCCTTTTACTTGCTAACCTCTTCCTTCTTGTACGGAAGGGCGTGTATGTGTGTTCTTCTCACCTGATTAGGGCTATCTATGATGCTCCTGCCTTGAGCTTTGGGATACAACGGATTTGCCTGAGCCAGGAGGCGGGGACATATGGACGGGCCCGTTGCATGCTGGGAGGCCGAAAAGCTTTGACCGAATGGTGCAAATCCGCTGTCACTTCATCATATCCCAATGTTATCCTGTGGAACCTGTAAACTTAGGAGAAATACCGTTATCAACTGTAAGTTCTTACCATAACATATATATGTCTGTATGATGCCAAAAGGAAAAAAAAAATGAATTCATTTTGGTGGATTATTCATTTAAATAAATTATTGCTAATGAATAAACTTTGAGCAGACATGTCAAAATCGTGGCCCGGGGGCCGCATGTGGCCCACAACACATCCTTTTGCGGCCCAAGTTTACTATTTTCAAAACAATGGAATGCGGCCCGCCACCACCAGATGGGTTACTGTTTGCATGTCTGCCGTGATTGGGGCTTCGCTCCGATCGGGCAGCATTCACCGTTCTGCACCTGCGCAAAAAGATAGTGATAGAGATGGGAAATGTCCACGGGGGAAGAGGCTGCGCATGCCCAGCTGCCTTTGCAAAGCTCTGCCCCCTGCCACATCAATAAAACCCTCACGACCTGTATGTGTATGTTCCTGACTGCCCTGTGTACCCAACTGCCCTAGTTGGGTACACAGGGATAGAAAAAACATATTTCACTGAAGAAGTTACATTGGAGGGGCTGGCACAGGGGTTGGAGGCTGAATAAACATAGGAGGTACAGAGGGCTTGTGGCTTAGAGAGTATTAAAAAAATAAATCATATTTATTGATTTACATTTCCTTGATAGATTTCTCCCATTCTTTCCTACAAGAAGAACTCTTGTGTTACCGATGCCTCTGATATATTTGTGAGGGGTGGCATAGAAGATCTACACAGTCTAGTTAGACAGTCAATAGGTCGACACCATATGGATCACACAAAATATAGACACAAAAATGGTCAACAAATAGTTTTTCTTTTTGTTTTTTATTTGTTTTTTGGCCACATCTTGTATATTTCGTGTTCTGTACAAATGTAGATCCTAGCGGGTTCACTTCAGGCAAGGTGGCTCACTCTGCTACCGCTGCGCTCACCACAGGTTACTATTCCCAGTCATAGGATAACTCCAATAACTGTCGGAAGCTGCCGTCTTGTCGGACAGATGGCAGCTTCCGACAGTTTTAGGTCGGAAGCGGATCCAACCTATTCATTACGGCCCCATTTTTGCTGTCGAAATGCACGCTGGTCGACGGCTTCAGCTGCCGATCAGTGTGCATTGTTGGAAGCGGGGGCCAAACCCGACAGGTCTTAGACCTGTTTCCGACAATCTCAATCCGGCTTTAAAAAAAGTCTGATTGAGATGAGGGAGCTGAGAGCAGGAGACGGAGGGAGCAGTGGGGAGAGCAGGAACCTAGCTGCAGCGCCCACCCGGCTCCAGCAAGCGAGGTCCCACTTGTCGTGAGCCTCCAGTTACGTTGCTGCAGCTGCTGCTCCCCCCGACTCCTCCGCTGCTCTCCCCCCACCGCCGCAGATATCTCCACTCCCCCCCCCCACCACACACCGCCGCAGACAACTCCCCCCCCCCCCCCCTTCCCGACGCCACTGACAGCTCCCACTCCCCCTGATGCTGCTGTCAGCGCAGCCGCTGACAGCAGCAGCAGGTCAGGACAGTGGCGCTCTTTGAATAGGGGTTGTTGGGTCCATTCCGACACCTGCATGTCGGACTGGTCCCGACTCTTATTGAGTATACCCCATAGACCATGTGGATAGTAAATCAAGCAAAATGTTGGTAAAAAGTAAAAAAAAAACCCAAAAACAAACATGTTGACCTCTTATACCTGTCGACCTAATGCATGCTGACCATATGGTGTAGGCCAGGGGTGTCCAAACTTTTTGCAAAGAGTGCCAGAATTGGTGAGGTGAAAACGTGTGGGTGCCGACCAGTTACACAAATGCCCCCAGGAGTGCTGCCAGATACACAAATGCCCCCAGGAGTGCTGCCAGATACACAAATGCCCCGAGTGCTGCCAGATACACAAATGCCCCGAGTGCTGCCAGATACACAAATGCCCCCAGTGCTGCCAGATACACAAATGCCCCGAGTGCTGCCAGATACACAAATGCCCCGAGTGCTGCCAGATACACAAATGCCCCTAGTGCTGCCAGATACACAAATGCCCCCAGTGCTGCCAGATACACAAATGCCCCCAGTGCCAGATACACATTGGAGAACTACTTACAAGTGAAAATGCTTTAGAACACCTATGAGGGGGTGAAGCACTGAACTTATTAAGACCGCTGATCACTGCACACTGCTGCGGAGCTGCAGTAAAGGTGGCCACGGTGATGATCCTCCATGGTGTCTCCTTTTATAGATTCATACACACAGGAGGGCTGGGTTTGCCTTGGTGGGGAGGCAACCCCAGCCGTCCTGTCTCACTAGATCATCAGCAGACCAGCCTATAGTCTACACGCAGGGGGGGGTGAAGATGGCTGTCAGTCACCGTGTAGCGCGGCTGACAGCAACGGGTGGGGAGTGTTAGTGCGCGGGGTGCAGCGGTCTGCAAAGTCAGTGTGCCTGAGAGCTGAGGGCTGCACAGAGGCCCCTGGCCAGTGTAAATGTGAGCACGGGCCGCAATTGGCCCCCTGACTGGACTTTGGACATGCCTGGTGTAGGCCTATTGACTAACTAGACAGTGTAGATCTATCATCCGGATACAATATTTGTGGATGTTGATGCCACAGATGGCTTATTATGCAGTGGCCATAAAGTAGTGGAACAACATTTATGGAATAGTGCACACATTGGCCTTGTGTACCTGTTACTGCTGGCACACATATGATATCCTTATTTTCCCCTATGCAGTTTTGATAGTGTGAAAGTCTTAATAAATGGATTGTTTCAGAGCTGTTACCGCATGCAGACTTTGGGAGCACTAATATGGTTTACAGCCATTCTTTACTTGCAATGGAAGTGCTTAATCATTGGTTAATAAAAATAGATGCTTGAAAATGCAGTCTTGTTGAGTTGGTCTCTGGTGTTCCTGAGAAGGTATCTATTGGTGATTAGTAATAGTTGTGTTCTTTAAAAGGAACAACCCCAATAGTATAATCAATAATATAGCCTCTATTACTATTCAGTCACTCTGTCGAAAACCAACACTGGTAAAAGAGAAGCTGCAAGAATGTACATTATTCATAACTTTTGTGTATCCAGGACAGCAGTGATGTCACTGAGGGTGTGGTTATGGAACGGTACATGAAGCACCGCACTTATGTGAACAGTGTGGCTATGGGTTGCAAATTTCATAACTTTACAGTTCAAATGTGTGTAACCTACATATATATTTCTCTGACGTCCTAGTGGATGCTGGGGACTCCGTAAGGACCATGGGGAATAGCGGCTCCGCAGGAGACTGGGCACAAATAGAAAGCTTTAGGACTACCTGGTGTGCACTGGCTCCTCCCCCTATGACCCTCCTCCAAGCCTCAGTTAGATTTTTGTGCCCGACCGAGCTGGGTGCAATCTAGGGGGCTCTCCTGAGCTTCTTAGAAGAAAGTTAGTTTTAGGTTTTTTATTTTCAGTGAGACCTGCTGGCAACAGGCTCACTGCATCGAGGGACTAAGGGGAGAAGAAGCGTACCTGCCTGCTTGCAGCCAGCTTGGGCTTCTTAGGCTACTGGACACCATTAGCTCCAGAGGGATCGAACACAGGCCCAGCCTCGGAGTCCGGTCCCAGAGCCGCGCCGCCGGCCCCCTTACAGAGCCAGAAACAAGAAGAGGTCCGGAAAATCGGCGGCAGAAGACATCAGTCTTCATCAAGGTAGCGCACAGCACTGCAGCTGTGCGCCATTGCTCCTCATGCACACCTCACACTGCGGTCACTGATGGGTGCAGGGCGCTGGGGGGGGGGGGGCGCCCTGAGCAGCAATATTAACACCTTGGCTGGCAAAAATACATCACATATAACCCCCAGGGCTATATGGATGTACATTAACCCCTGCCAGATTTTACAAAAAAGCGGGAGAAAAGTCAGCTGAAAAGGGGGCGGAGCTATCTCTCTCAGCACACTGGCGCCATTTTCCCTCACAGCTCCGCTGGAAGGACGTCTCCCTGACTCTCCCCTGCAGTCCTGCACTACAGAAAAGGGTAAAAAAGAGAGGGGGGGCACTATTTAGGCGCAGTATTATATATAACAGCAGCTATAAGGGAAAACACTCTATATAGTGATATCCCTGTGTATATATAGCGCTCTGGTGTGTGCTGGCATACTCTCCCTCTGTCTACCCAAAGGGCTAGTGGGGTCCTGTCCTCTTTCAGAGCATTCCCGGTGTGTGTGCTGTGTGTCGGTACGGCTGTGTCGACATGTATGAAGAGGAAAATGATGTGGAGGCGGAGCAATTGCCTGTAGTGGAGATGTCACCCCCTAGGGAGTCGACACCTGAGTGGATGGGCTTATGGAAGGAATTACGTGAAAGTGTTAACTCTTTACATAAGAAGTTTGATGACATGGGACAGCCGGCTTCTCAGCTTGCGCCTGTCCAGGCGTCTCAAAGGCCATCAGGGGCTCTAAAACGCCCGCTACCTCAGATGGCAGATACAGACGTCGACACGGATACTGACTCCAGTGTCGACGACGAGGAGACAAATGTAACTTCCAGTAGGGCCACACGTTACATGATTGAGGCAATGAAAAATGTTTTACACATTTCTGATAATACCACAGGTACCACTAAAAAGGGTATTATGTTTGGTGAGAAAAAACTACCTGTAGTTTTTCCTGCATCTGAGGAATTAAATTAAGTGTGTGATGAAGCGTGGGTTTCCCCCGATAAAAAACTGATAATTCCTAAGAGGTTATTGGCAGTGTACCCTTTCCCGCCAGAGGATAGGGCACGTTGGGAAACACCCCCTAGGGTGGATAAAGCACTCACACGCTTGTCCAAACAGGTGGCACTTCCGTCTCCGGATACGGCCACCCTTAAGGAACCTGCTGACAGAAAGCAGGAGACTATACTAAAGTGTATATACACACACACTGGTGTTATACTGCGACCAGCGATCGCCTCAGCCTGGATGTGCAGTGCTGGGGTGGCTTGGTCAGACTTCCTGACAGAAAATATTGATACCCTGGATAGGGACAGTATATTACTGACTGTAGAGCAGTTAAAAGATGCATTTTTATACATGCGTGATGCACAGAGGGATATTTGCCGGCTGGCATCAAGAATAAGTGTTATGTCCATTTCCGCCAGGAGAGGGTTATGGACTCGGCAGTGGTCAGGTGATGCCGATTCTAAAAGGCATATGGAAGTATTGCCTTATAAAGGGGAGGAGTTATTTGGGGTAGGTCTGTCGGACCTGGTTTCCACGGCAACTGCTGGGAAATCCACGTTTTTACCCCAGGTCGCCTCTCAGCAAAAGAAGACATCGTATTATCATGCGCAGTCCTTTCGGCCCCATAAGGGCAAGCGGGCAAAAGGCTCCTCTTTTCTGCCCCGTGGCAAAGGGAGAGGAAAAAGGCTGCAGCAAACAGCCAGTTCCCAGGAACAGAAGTCCTCCCCCGCTTCCGCCAAGTCCTCAGCATGACGCTGGGGCTCTACAGGTGGACTCAGGTACGGTGGGTGCCCGTCTCAAGAATTTCAGCGCACAGTGGGCTCGCTCACAAGTAGATCCCTGGATCCTTCAGGTAGTATCTCAGGGGTACAAATTGGAATTCGAGACGTCTCCCCCTCGCCGTTTCCTAAAGTTTGCCTTACCGACAACTCCCTCCGACAGGGAGGCGGTATTGGAAGCTATTCACAAGCTGTATTCCCAGCAGGTGATAACCAAGGTACCCCTCCTGCAACAAGGAAAGGGGTATTATTCCACAATGTTTGTGGTACCGAAGCCGGACGGCTCGGTGAGACCCATTTTAAATCTAAAGTCATTGAACACTTACATAAAGAAGTTCAAATTCAAGATGGAGTCACTCAGAGCGGTTATCTCGAGCCTGGAGGAAGGGGATTATATGGTGTCACTGGTTGGATTCTCAATATTCCAAAATCGCAGCTGATCCCGACGACACGTCTTCTGTTCCTAGGGATGATTCTGGACACAGTCCAGAAAAAGGTATTTCTCCCGGAGGAGAAAGCCAGGGAGTTATCCGATCTAGTCAGAAACCTCCTAAAACCAGGTCAAGTATCGGTGCTTCAATGCACAAGGGTCCTGGGAAAAATGGTGGCTTCTTACGAAGCAATTCCATTCGGCAGATTCCACGCAAGAACTTTCCAGTGGTACCTGCTGGACAAATGGTCCGGATCGCATCTTCAGATGCATCAGCGGATAACCCTGTCACCAAGGACAAGGGTGTCTCTCCTGTGGTGGTTGCAGAGTGCTCATCTGTTAGAGGGCCGCAGATTCGGCATTCAGGACTGGGTCCTGGTGACGACGGATGCCAGCCTTCGAGGCTGGGGAGCAGTCACACAGGGAAGAAATTTCCAGGGATTGTGGTCAAGCATGGAAACGTCACTTCACATAAATATCCTGGAGCTAAGGGCCATTTACAATGCCCTAAGCCAAGCGAGACCTCTGCTTCAGGACCAGCCGGTGTTGATCCAGTCGGACAACATCACGGCGGTCGCCCACGTAAACAGACAGGGCGGCACAAGAAGCAGGAGGGCGATGGCAGAAGCTGCAAGGATTCTCCGATGGGCGGAAAATCATGTGATAGCACTGTCAGCAGTGTTTATTCCGGGAGTGGACACGACCTCCACCCGGGAGAGTGGGGACTTCACCCGGAAGTCTTCCACATGATTATAAGCCGTTGGGAAAAACCAAAGGTGGACATGATGGCGTCCCGCCTCAACAAAAAACTAAAAAGTTATTGCGCCAGGTCAAGGGACCCTCAGGCGATAGCTGTGGACGCTCTGGTAACGCCGTGGGTGTACCAGTCGGTTTATGTGTTCCCTCCTCTGCCTCTCATACCCAAGGTACTGAGAATTATAAGACGGAGAGGAGTAAGAACTATTCTCGTGGCTCCGGATTGGCCAAGAAGGACTTGGTACCCGGAACTTCAAGAGATGCTCACAGAGGACCCGTGGCCTCTACCTCTAAGAAGGGGCCTGCTCCAGCAGGGACCCTGTCTGTTCCAAGACTTACCGCGGGTGCGTTTGACGGCATGGCGGTTGAACGCCGGATCCTGAAGGAAAAAGGCATTCCAGAGGAAGTCATCCCTACTTTGATAAAAGCCAGAAAGGATGTAACCGCAAAGCATTATCACCGCATTTGGCGAAAATATGTTGCGTGGTGTGAGGCCAGGAAGGCCCCAACGGAGGAATTTCAACTTGGTCGATTCCTGCATTTCCTGCAAACAGGAGTGTCTATGGGCCTCAAATTGGGATCCATTAAGGTTCAGATTTCGGCCCTGTCGATTTTCTTCCAGAAAGAACTGGCTTCAGTTCCTGAAGTTCAGACGTTTGTCAAGGGAGTGCTGCATATACAGCCTCCTTTTGTGCCTCCAGTGGCACCTTGGGATCTCAATGTAGTTTTGGGGTTCCTAAAATCACATTGGTTTGAACCACTTAAATCGGTGGATTTAAAATATCTCACGTGGAAAGTGGTCATGCTGTTGGCCCTGGCTTCGGCCAGGCGCGTGTCGGAATTGGCGGCTTTATCCTGTAAAAGCCCTTCTCTGATTTTCCATGCGGACAGGGCGGAATTGAGGACTCGTCCTCCGTTTCTCCCTAAGGTGGTTTCAGCATTTCACCTGAACCAGCCTATTGTGGTGCCTGCGGCTACGAAAGACTTGGATGACTCCAAGTTGCTGGACGTTGTCAAGGCCCTGAAAATATGTTTCCAGGACGGCTGGAGTCAGAAAATCTGACTCGCTGTTTATCCTGTACGCACCCAACAAGCTGGGTGCTCCTGCTTCTAAGCAGACTATTGCTCGCTGGATTTGTAGTACAATTCAGCTTGCGCATTCTGTGGCATGCCTGCCACAGCCAAAATCTGTAAAAGCCCACTCCACAAGGAAGGTGGGTTCATCTTGGGCGGCTGCCCGAGGGGTTTCGGCTTTACAACTTTGCCGAGCTGCTACTTGGTCAGGGTCAAATACTTTTGTAAAATTTTACAAATTTGACACTCTGGCTGAGGAGGACCTTGAGTTTTCTCATTCGGTGCTGCAGAGTCATCCGCACTCTCCCGCCCGTTTGGGACCTTTGGTATAATCCCCATGGTCCTTACGGAGTCCCCAGCATCCACTAGGACGTCAGAGAAAATAAGAATTTACTTACCGATAATTCTATTTCTCGTAGTCCGTAGTGGATGCTGGGCGCCCATCCCAAGTGCGGATTGTCTGCAATACTTGTACATAGTTATTGTTAACTAATCGGGTTCTTGTTGTGAGCCATCTATTTAGAGGCTCCTCTGTTATCATGCTGTTAACTGGGTTTCATATCACAAGTTGTACGGTGTGATTGGTGTGGCTGGTATGAGTCTTACCCGGGATTCAAAAATCCTTCCTTATTGTGTCAGCTCTTCCGGGCACAGTATCCTAACTGAGGCTTGGAGGAGGGTCATAGGGGGAGGAGCCAGTGCACACCAGGTAGTCCTAAAGCTTTCTATTTGTGCCCAGTCTCCTGCGGAGCCGCTATTCCCCATGGTCCTTACGGAGTCCCCAGCATCCACTACGGACTACGAGAAATAGAATTATCGGTAAGTAAATTCTTATTTTTTTTTCAAGTTGAATGCATAATTTAAAATATATTTGTAATGTTGTAATAAGTCATCAAACAGACTTGTACAAACTACTTGGTACAGTAACAATTGAGATTAAATATTTTCTGTGCTACAATTTCAGTCATTTTACAGCATCTAAATGTTCTATAGAGACAGTAACAGTTGTCTATCGACATTAGGTGTAAGATCCTTCAGTAGATGTAATAGATTGACTGAGTGAACATATTAGTTGCAGTATCGCAGTAATACAGAACAGTGAACTTTGTTACAGGTCGGTGTCTGTCATTTTCCTAACACATTTACCAGCATTTGTGATGATGCAGCTGATTTTGGTCTATTTAGTACATGGCATGGAGTTTGTATTTGGTTCACCAGTTATCCTGTGTTAAGCTAGTTGTTTGATATTCTTGATATCCACTGCACAAATTGGCACCAAATTGTAATGATAGTTGGTGTGACAATCATGGACAACTCTCAGCAATTGACCTCAAATAGTTTTCAAAGTTTTATCTCCTAATATGAAAGAGTTGTGAAGTAATCTCATTGCATGGCTAATTATTATCCCATTTTACATCTCTGTCCCAGTTGATCATAGCCGGATAAAACTGCACAGAGAGGACAATGATTACATTAATGCCAGTTTGATCAAGATGGAGGAGGCTCAGCGAAGCTACATACTGACACAGGTAAGTGGTTTTGATTGAATATCAAAGGGCATGCCTACAGTTGGTTAATGCAGTCCCTTTTTACAGGTGGCTTTACAGGGTCATGTCAGGCCAGAAAACTGCATTTAGTATAAACTAGACCTGAATTAGGTGTAACAACCAGGCAGCAATTGCTTTATACACACCCAAATAGATGGGGTTAAGCCGCGAATAGCTGCTAATCCCATCTAAAGTCCTGGTTAGGGTGCCCAAACTTCTGTTTTGCGTCTAAACCACAGACTTTCTACGCATTTCTTCTCGCATCTGAGGAAGCTGCGAAAAGAAATGTTTCCACCGCGGCTAACAGGCGTCTACTGGAGCAACAATTGAATTGCTGTGTTTTTCACCCCCCAGTGGAAGCCGTGGGGATAAAACCATTAAATCGCCCTACGGGCTACTACTACGGGCTTTAGGAGTTCTAACTCGGAGTCTGGTAAATACATTTCCATACTATTAAGTGCTGTGCAACTCACTCCATACTAGAAAATCTAAACTAGACAATCCTTAATCTGCAATAAGGGAGACAAAATAAATATAAAATCATATTTTCTCTTACGTCCTAGAGGATGCTGGAGGCCATATTAGTACCATGGGGTATAGACTGGTCCACCAGGAGCCATTGGCACTTTAAGAGTTTGAAAGTGTGGGCTGGCTCCTCCCTCTATGCCCTTCCTACCAGACTCAGTGTAGAAAATGCGCCCGGAGGATTCGGTCACAGCTAGGGGACCCCTATGGGGTCTAAACCACTATCTCCGCTGACAGGACACTGAGCTTCTGAGGGGATAGATCGCTCACCCCAGCAGCATGCCACCACCCCCTTAAAGAGCTGAAGATCAGTGGCGAGTGAGTCACCCACCCCCCTAGCAAGCAGGGGGCCGGTGTGAAGATGGCGGCATCAGGGTAGGAGCGCAGTATTAACTGCGCTCCGGAGGCTCAGCGGTTCATAGTGCGGCGCTGTGAGGGGCGCCCTGAGCCAGCGCCTACACTGGTCACACAGCCTGTCAGGGTCCCGGGATCTCAGCCAGCATAAATCCTCAGGCCAGTGTAATCCTTGGAATAGTGGGAAGACAGTGTCATTTTGGGGGCGGAGCTTCTCAGCGCAAACCCAGCAGCGTTCAGCGCCATTTTCCTGCCTGCACAGCGCTGTCCAGGAAGAGCAAGTCCCTCCACAGCAACTCCAGGGGGTTGTAGAAGGGAGGTGGCGGGGTGCAAAACGACTGTGTAACCTATTAAGGTGCACAGTCAGCGCTGATAGGGGATCTCCCTTTATATTAAAAGCGCTGTGTGTGGGTTTGCTCCAATCTCTGTGTTGCTCTTGCCATTCTTGGGGGTGAAACTCTGTCTGTCCTCACCTGTGTGTGTGTGTGGGGGGGGGGGGGGGGGGGAGGGGGGGGGGAGAGTGTCTGTGGTCTCCATTAAGCAATGTCCAGGGACTTTGTGTTATATGCTGCAGAGGATATGTCCTCTCAGGATGATCCCATTCCATGTAATCAGGATTGCACTGGTTTAGCACAGGTTTCAGCAAGGGAGCCTGAGTGGTTATCCTCTATCAAATCTATGATTTCTCAGAATTTCAAATAGGGTTGCACAAAATGAATCTGCAACTCAGGCTTTACAGAATTCTATGGCAGTTTGGCCCAGTTCTGGTACATCAGGGTTCCCCGCTGTATATTCACATAAACGTGCTCTTGCACAGATCATGCAGGATGATACCGATACTGATTCTGATACTACAGACTGTGATGGGGATGTGTTGCGGGGGGCAGCATCTCTTGCTAAAGGGGTGCAGTTGATGAAAGAGGCTATTAGAGATGTTGTTGAATATTGCTGATACAACACCTGAGCAGGTTGAGGAGGCTTACTTCACTGAAAATAAGAAAGCCTCGCTAACCTTCCCAGCGTCAAAGGAATTAAATGCTATTTTGGGAAAACCCGGATAAAAAATTCCAGATACCTAAAAAGGTTCTGGTAGCGCTTCCTTTCCCGGTAGAGAATAGGAAAAAATGTGAAACCCGCCTATTGTTGACGCGTCCATATCCAGGTGGTTTTACCTGTTCCAGGATCTACCGCCTTGAAAGAGACGGCTGATCGTAAAATTGATAATACACTCAAATCCATGTACACTGCTTCTGGGGGCAATACTACGTCCCACCTTTGCTAGTGCCTGGATTGCCAAAGCTATAGTAAAGTGGTCAGGCACATTACTTGAAGATTTGGATACTATGGAGAAATGTGATGTTGAATTGTTTTTACGTAACATTCAGAATTCGGCAGGATTTCTGGTAGAATCCATGAAAGACCTGGGTTCCATGGCTGCAGGAATTTCTTCCTGTCTGTATCAGCTCGTCGAGGACTGTGGCTGCAACAGTGGTCTGCCGACGCGGATTCCAGGAGAAGTGTGGAGAACCTACCCTATACAGGTCAGGCTCTCTTTGGGGAAGCGTTAGATGCGTGGATCTCAACAGCTACGGCTGGTAAGTCACCTTTTCTTCCCTCAGCTACACCTGCTGCGAAAAAAACCTTTTCTTCAGCTACATCACAGCCCTTTCGGTTTCCCAAGCCCAGAAAGGCCAAGCCGTCCAAAACCTTCTTTCAGGGAGGTCGGCCCAAGTCCAAGAAACCTGCGGCTGCAGGTTCCCAGGAACAGAAACCTGCTTCAGGTACACCAAAGTCCTCCGCATGACGGTGGACTGCACGCCCCGGAGGTGGGGCCGGTGGGAGCGAGACTCAGGCATTTCAGTCACGTCTGGGTGTCATCCGGCCTGGACCCCTGGGTGCAAGTTATTGTGTCTCAGGGGTACATTCTGGAATTTCAAAATCTCCCTCCTCACCGATTTTTCAAATCAGGCTTGCCAGCTTTGCTGGCGGACAGGACTGTCCTGCAAGAAGCCGTCCAGAAGTTGGTGGAGGCACAGGTCATTGTGCCAGTACTACCTCATATGCAAAACAAAGGTTACTATTTGAACCATTTCATGGACCTGAAACCGGATGGTTTGGCCAGGCCCATTCTGAACTTAAAATCACTAAAACCCTTTCTGAGGGAGTTCAAGTTCAAAATGGAGTCTCTGAGGGCAGTGATATCAGGTCTGGAGGAGGGGGAATTCCTGGTATCCCTGGATATCAAGGATGTGTACCTCCACATTCCGATTTGGCTGCTGCATCAAGCTTAGCTTCGATTCGCACTGTTGGACTGTCATTTTCAATTCCAAGCCCTGCCATTCGGCCTCTCCACAGCACCGAGGGTATTCACCAAGGTGATAGCGGAAATGATGGTTCTCCTCCACTGACAGGGGGTGAACATAATTCCATATCTGGACGATATGCTGATAAAAGCATCGTCCAAGGAGAAGCTGTTACGGTCCATAGCTCTCACAACCCAGTTTCTCATGAAACATGCTGGATCTTGAATCTTCCAAAATCACATTTGGAACCAACCAGGAGGTTGTCCTTTCTGGGAATGATCCTCGACACGGAAGTGCAGAGGGTGTTTCTTCCAGAGGAAAAAGCTTTGGTGATACAAACAATAGTCCTGGATGTCCTGAAGCCAACCGGGTGTCTGTTCATCAGTGCATTCGCCTTCTGGGAAAGATGGTGGCCTCTTACAAGGCCCTGCAGTACGGAAGGTGTCACGCTCGGTCCTTCCAACTGGATCTCCTGGACAAGTGGTCGGGATCCCATCTACATATTCGCCAGAGATTGTCTGTCACCAAAGGCCAGGATTTCACTCCTCTGGTGGCTGCAACTGCCTCGCATTCTGAAGGGCCGCAGGTTCAGGATTCAGGACTGGATCCTTCTAACCACGGATGCAAGTCTCCAGGGCCGGGGCGCAGTCACTCAAGGGGAACCTTCCAAGGAAGGTTGTTAAATCTGGAAGCCGGCCTGCCGATAAACATTCTGGAACTAAGAGCCGTCTACAATGGACTTCTTCAAGCGGCCCATCTTCTGAGAAATCGGGCCGTTCAAGTGCAGTCGGACAATGTGACAACAGTGGCTAACATAAACCGACATGGCGGAACAAAGAGCAGTGCTGCAATGTCAGAGGTAACAAGAATCATCCTCTGGGCAGAAAAACACGCGTTGGAGCTGTCAGCAATCTTCATTCCGGGCGTAGACAACTGGGAAGCGGACTTCCTCAGCAGACACGATCTCCATCCAGGGGAGTGGGGTCTCCATCCGGAGGTGTTCACGAAATCAACAGATCTTTGGGGAGTACCTCAGATCGACATGATGGCCTCTCGTCTCAACAAGAAGCTTCGGCTGTATTGTTCCAGGTCGAGGGACCCGCAAGCAGTGGCGGTGGATGCCCTAGTGACTCAAGGGTTCAAGCGGTTCCGCAGGAGCCATGGGCACTTTAAGACTTTTTCAGAGTGTGAGCTGGCTCCTCCCTCTATGCCCCTCCTCCAGACTTCAGTTTAGAAAATGTGCCCAGGCAGACTGGTCGCACTCTAGTGGAGCTCTACTGAGTTTCACTAAAAGACTTTGTTAGGTTTTTTATTTTCAGGGAGGCTCTGGCAACAGTCTCCCTGGTTTGTGGGACTTAGGGGAATAAGTAGGAACCAACTTCCTAAAGAGTTTCATGGCTCTGCTTCTTGCTGTCAGGACACCATTAGCTCCTGAAGGGTACTGAACACTAGCTGCGGCTACGTGCTCCCTCCCACAGCATGCCGTCACCCCCCTAACAGAGCCAGAAGTCAGAAGACGGGTGAGTTGTATCACCGGAGATCTGCAGAGAGGGATCTCCAGTCATCATGACGGCTTAAAATACTGCACAGCGAGTGGGAACACTGCGCGATCATGCTATCCATAACACAGTGCACAGCAGGGCGTGGGAGGGGGGGGCGCCCTGGGCAGCATGAAACCTACTCTCACTGGCAAAAGGTGGCATACTTTGTGTTTACACTGTCCTACACCCCCGCCAGTATAAATATCTATTCTAAAAGCTGAAGAAAAACGTGCCATTACAGGAGGCATGGCTACTTCCTCAGGCAGCCAGCACACTGCTCAGCGCCATTTTCTCCCAGCAACTACAGGGCAAGAAACGCTAATCCTCCTCTCCACTTCTGAATCAAGTATCGGGGTGCAAAAAAAGGGGGGGGGGGGGGAGTGTAATTCGGTGCTATAATCTATTATTCATAGTATAAAGCGCTTGAAGATCTCTGTGTACAAAGTACGCGGCACAGGGATTTTTTCTGTTGGCGCTGAGTGGTGAGCTGGCAATTCCTTCTGTGTCTTTCTGACCGACTTTACTGTGGGTCTGTTCCCATTAAGCCCCGAAGTGTGTGTGGAGTGATTGTGCACGGGTGTGACATGTCTGAGGCAGGGAGCTCTTCCCCCGAGGGAGCCATTTTAGGGACACACAGATGTAATGTGGTGGTGCTGCCGGCACACCACGAGCCTGAATAGGTGAATTACGTGATAGTGTGAATCATATCAGTAAGATATTGGATAAGTCTGAGTCTCATGCAGAAACCTGGAGAAAATCCGTGGAAGATGTGATCTTTAATAGTTCTGCTCTTTCATCCACAGGGGACCCCTCTGGGTCACATAAAAGGTCATTTGCACATATAGTACAAACTGATACCGACACGGACTCTGATTCCTATGTCGACACTAGTGATTCCAGGGGAATAGATCGTAAATTAGCATGATTGTGGCTATAAAGGAGGTTTTAGTAGTTACGGAGCCCCCTCCTTTACCACAGGAGAAGGCTTACTTTTATAAAGAAAAGAAAATTAATGTGTCTTTTCCTCCATCTCATGAGCTAAAGAGTCTCTTTGAGGGAGTCTGGGCAAACCCTGAAAATTTCAGATTCCTAAAAGAATTCAGGTAGCTTACCCTTTCCCTGCAGAGGACAGAAAAAAGTGGGAGTCAACCCCCGTTTTAGACAGTGCCCTGTCACGGTTAACAAAAAAGGTGATTCTCCCTGCGCCTGGGACGGCTTCACTAAAGGAGCCGGTAGACCGCAAGTTAGAGACTACGTTGAAATCTATTGATGTGGCAAATGGGACACTTCTCAGGCCTACCATTGCCTGTGCGTGGGCGAGTAGTGCTATTGAAAAGTGGTCAGAAAACTTGTCATCAGACATTGACACAATAGATAGAGACAAGATACTCCTAACACTAGGTCATATCAAAGACGCTGCTGCGTATATGCTAGAAGGGGTTCACTACGGCTGGCCGGCGGTCGGGATCCCGGCGACCAGCATCCCGGCGCCGGGAGCCCGACCGCCGGCTTACCAACAGCTTGGCGAGCGCAAATGAGCCCCTTGCGGGCTCGCTGCGCTCGCCACGCTACGGGCACGGTGGCGCGCTACGGGCACGGTGGCGCGCTACGCGCGCCACACTATTTTATTCTCCCTCTATGGGGGTCGTGGACCCCCACGAGGGAAAATAAGTGTCGGTATGCCGGCTGTCGGGCTCCCGGCGCCGGTATACTGAGCGCCGGGAGCCCGACCGCCGGCAAACAGAAGACCACCCGCTAGAAGCCATGAGAGATGTTGGTCTCTTGGGATCAAGAGCCGCTACCATGGCAGTCTCAGCACGAAGGGTGTTGTGGATTCGCCAATGGAATGCTGACGCAGATTCCAAAAGAAATATGGAGGCTCTCCCGTACAAGGGTGAGGCCTTGTTTGGAGAGGGGCTGGATGCTTTAGTTTCTGCGGTTACCGCAGGTAAGTTGTCATTCTTGCCTTATGCTCCTGCACCGGCGAAAAAGACACATCACGCTCAGATGCAGTCCTTTCGGCCCAATAAATACAAAAAGGGTAAAGGTTCCCCTTTCTTTGCGGGTAGAGGAAGGGGGAAAGGAAAAAAGTCCACAGTGTCTCCAGGATCACAGGAGCAGAAATCAACCTCTGTGCCTGCCAAATCTTCAGCATGACGCTGGGGGTGGGGGCACGTCTGAAACTTTTCAGTCACTTCTGGGTTCAATCGGGCCTAGACCCGTGGGTCGTACAAATAGTGTCCCAAGGGTACAAACTGGAGTTTCAAGACGTCCCCCCCCCCCCCCCCCCCCCCTCCCCCCCCCCATGCCGGTTTTTCAAGTCGGCCGTACCAGCTTCTGTCCCAGACAGGGACGTGGTAGCAGCAGCAATACAAAAATTGTGTCAGGATCAGGTCATTGTCCTGGTTCCCTTGTTACAACAAGGAGAGGGGTTTTATTCAAGCCTATTTGTAGTTCCGAAGCCGGAAGGGTCGGTCAGACCAATTCTAACCCTGAAAAATTTGAATTTCTACCTGCAAAGGTTCAAGTTCAAGATGGAATCTCTGAGGGCAGTGATTTCCAGTCTGGAGGAGGGGGAATTCATGGTGTCAGTGGACCTAAAAGATGCCTACTTACATGTTTCCATTTATCCTCCGCATCAAGCTTATCTGAGATTCGTAGTGCAGGATTGTCATTACCAGTTTCAGACGTTGCCGTTCGGACTCTCCACGGCACCGAGGGTGTTCACCAAGGTTATTGCGGAGAATATGGTCCTCCTTCGACAGCAAGAAGTCAATATAATTCCTTACCTGGACGATCTCCTGATAAAAGCGAGATCCAGGGAAAAGTTGATGCAGAACATGGCACTCTCCCTGACAGTACTCCAACATCACGGTTGGATCATACATTTTCCAAAGTCACAATTGGAACCGACGACAAGATTGACCTTTCTTGGGATGATACTGGACACAGAAGTACAGAGGGTATTTCTTCCATTAGAAAAGGCTCTGGAAATCCAGAGAATGGTCAAACAAATTCTGAAACCAACAAGAGTGTCGATTCATCAATGCATTCGGTTGTTGGGAAAGATGGTAGCGGCCTACGAGGCCTTACAGTTTGGCCGATTCCATGTCAGAGTATTCCAGTGGGACCTATTGGACAAGAGGTCCGGATCCCATCTGCACATGCATCAGAGGATAATCCTGTCATCCAAAGCCAGAATTTCACTCCTGTGGTGGCTACACAGTTCTCACCTCCTAGAGGGACGCAGGTTCGGGATTCAAGACTGGATCCTGGTGACCACGGATGCAAGTCTCCGAGGCTGGGGAGCGGTCACACAGGGGATAGCTTCCAAGGAAGGTGGTCAAGTCAAGAAACTTGTTTTCACATAAACGTTCTGGAGTTGAGAGCCATTTACAACGGCCTTCTACAAGCGATACATCTTTTTCAAGATCAACCCGTACAGATCCAGTCGGACAATGTAACAGCAGTCACGTACATAAACAGTCAGAGCGGAACGAAAAGCAGAGCGGCAATGGCAGAGGTGTCAATGATCCTCCTCTGGGCAGAAAGACATGCAAAAGCTCTGTTTGCAATTTTCATTCCGGGAGTGGACAACTGGGAAGCAGACTTCCTCAGCAGACACGATCTCCATCCAGGAGAATGGGGCATCCACCAAGAAGTCTTCGCAGAGTTGACAGGTCTTTGGGGAATTCCTCAAATAGACATGATGGCGTCTCGTCGCAACAAGAAGCTTCAGAGATATTGTTCCAGGTCGAGAGACCCTCAAGCAATTGCAGTGGATGCACTAGTGTCGCAATGGGTGTTTCGGTCGCTATATGTCTTCCCTCCACTTCCACTGATACCAAAAGTTCTCAAAATCATAAGAAGAACAGGAGTTCGAGCGATCCTCATTGTCCCAGACTGGCCAAGGAGGGCTTGGTATCCAGATCTTCAAGAGTTGATCATAGAAGATCCTCGGCCTCTTCCTCTCCGCGAGGACCTGCTGCAGCAGGGGCCGTGCGTGTATCAAGACTTACCGTGGCTACGTTTGACGGCATGACTGTTGAGCGCCGAATCCTAGCCCGAAAGGGTATTCCCAAAGAAGTCATTTCCACTCTTATTCAGGCCAGGAAAGGAGTAACGTCTAAGCATTACCACCGTATTTGGAAAAAATGTGTCTTGGTGTGAAACCAAGAAGCCTCCAACGGAAGAGTTTTAGTTAGGACGTTTTCTCCAGGCGGGTGTGGATGCGGGCCTACAATTAGGTTCAATCAAGGTCCAGATTTCGGCTTTGTCCGCTTTCCTTCAGAAACAATTGGCCTCCTTTCCAGAGGTTCAGACTTTCGTGAAAGGGGTTATGCACATCCAACTTCCATTTGTGCCTCCTGATGCACCATGGGATCTTAACGTGGTGTTGCAGTTCCTTAAATAAGACTGGTTTGAACCTCTCCAAGAGGTCGAGTTAAAGTTTCTCACTGGAAAGTGGTCATGCTGTTGGCCTTGGCATCCACAATGCAGGTGTCTGAGTTAGGGGCCTTGTCTCACAAGAGCCCTTATTTGATCTTCCATGAAGATAGGGCTGATCTAAGAACTCGTCAGCAATTTCTTCCAAAGGTGGTTTCTTCTTTCCATATATACCAACCTATTGTGGTGCCAGTGGCTACTGACACCTTCGCTGCTTCAAAGTCTCTGGATGTGGTCAGAGCTTTGAGGATCTATGTCGCAAGAACAGCTCGGATAAGGAAAACAGAGGCTTTGTTTGTCCTGTATGCACCCAACAAGATTGGTTGTCCTGCTTCTAAGCAGACCATTGCCGCTGGATCAGAGGTACGATTCAGCACGCTCATTCTACGGCAGGATTGCCGATACCGAATTCAGTAAATACCCATTCTACTAGGAAGGTGGGCTCATCCTGGGCGGCTGCCTGGGGGGTCTCGGCATTACGGCTTTGCCGAGTAGCTACTTGGTCGGGGGCAAACACGTTTGCTAAGTTTTACAAGTTTAACACCTTGGCCGATGAGGACCTAAAGTTTCGTCAATCGGTTCTGCAGGGTCATCCGCACTCTCCCGCCCGTACTGGAGCTTTGGTATAACCCCATGGTACTGAAGTGGACCCCAGCATCCTCTAGGACGTATGAGAAAACAGGATTTTAATACCTACCGGTAAATCCTTTTCTCCTAGTCTGTAGAGGATGCTGGGCACCCAACCCAGTGCGTTCTTTACCTGCAGTAGTTAATTTGTTATAAATTTTTCAGCACGTTGCAGCAATGGTCATGCTCGTTGGCATGTGTTATGTTGTATGCCTTGTTGTGCGGCATGGTTGAAGTGTGAGCTGGTGTGAATCTCACCATTAACTTAGAAGTAAATCCTTTCCTCGAAATGTCCGTCTCCCTGGGCACAGTTCCTATACTGAAGTCTGGAGGAGGGGCATAGAGGGAGGAGCCAGTTCACACTCTGAAAAAGAATTAAAGTGCCCATGGCTCCTGCGGAACCGCCTATACTCCATGGTACTAAAGTGGACCCCAGCATCCTCTACAGACTAGGAGAAAAGGATTTACCGGTAGGTATTAAAATCCTGTTTTTCCCCTTATTGCAAAATATGATTTGCATAGTTCAAGGCTGGCCAACCTGCGGCTCCTCCAGGTGTTGTGATGCCACGCTCATCTAGAGTGCTGCTCTTCATTTTTGCAGCAATACATTGGTGGCGTACTAAGGCACAGGTGTGCCTAGATGCATCAGGTGTGCCTATGCGGCCGTGCCGCAGTCTGTATGAGCATGGCTACACCTGTATGAGCCCCAGCATGTCCTGCTGCAGTTTTAGCATTCTCTAATAGCAAAACTGTGGCGGGCATGCTGGGACTAATAGTTTCACAACATCTAGAGAGCCACCGGTTGGGCAGGACTAGTTTATCAGATACAAAAGTATGGCTGCGGAAAACACCTGGCGCCCAAATGAATTTTTCCTTATTTAAATAAATATTAAAAGAATACAACCCTCCAAATGGGAAGAAACGTCCACTCCTGAATTCTCCCAGATCCTCCTCTTAACGAGTATCCTAGTCAGGACAGCATATAGAACAGAGGGGAGAGGGGGGCCACATGTGTAATACAGTTTTAATACAACACACAATGACAGATGAAATACAATGAACACAAAGTGATGGTATCAAACATCCACGTGTGTGAGCCACAGAGGAAATGAATGCAACAATTACCAGAGCGATTGAGAACCCACAAAAAGTTCTCAATCAAGTTCTTAAGTACCAGATTCCGCCCGGGCAGGTGACTGGAAATACCCTGGTCCTTGGATCGGCATGCACCTCCGCTGGACACAGACCACTGGAGTCGTAGGAAGCCGACGCGTTTCAACTCCTTTCCGGAGTCTTTTTCAAGGCAGGATACCATCTTTCGTTTCCCTCTTGAGTATTTAACATGTTTAATATCCAATCGCATGCAGCGCTGTCTCGTTATGATACGTTTCTCCCGGTGTGTGTCCGCCGTCGGGTTACCATGGATACCGGAAGTGTGATTCCGTCACTTCCGCTCTCACGTCTCTTTGTATGTTACCAGGGCAACCCAGCGTATCAATGCGTCCGTCCGTGCACCATCCACACTTGGGTTGTCATGGCAACTAGATATCCACAACGGTCTTTCCTTGTGGTAGTTTACACTGGCTAACAGGCCGCTGTCAGGACGGGCCATATATAGCTCAGATGGACTCCAATGAATCATATCAGGTGTGCGCTTGAGAGTCCTATTCCAGTCCATATGACAACTTTGAGTAAATCACCAAAAGTCTAAAATATGTATAAAAAATAGTGCTAAATCATACAATAAAACATTTAATAAAAACAAATGATTTTAAAAGACAAGACAATGTTTATCCAGATAGTCAGCATTTATATGAACCACTTGAGTTCAAAATCATTGTTTAAACCCATAGGGTGCAAAGTATTCAATTCATATATAAAATTAATTTCGCTTTTAGCTAAAAGTGTATTGACATCCCGTTGTCGTGGTCCACATTTTACTACCTTAATAGCCCCAAATCTCATTATACCCCTTGTGGAGCTACTATGGTGTATCCTAAAATGGTTTGACAAGGCATGGGTTTCTAGACCTTTCTTAATGTTCCTACAATGCTCGCCAAGGCGAGTCTTAAGAGGTCTAGTTGTACGACCAATGTAAAACAGGTGACATTTGCACTCAATAAAATAAACAACATTTTTTATGTTGCAAGTGATGAAATCCCTGATCTTAACGGATTTTCCATTCACACATAGGGAATCTATTTTCTTTGTCCCATCACTGGGTACCTCTCGGCAGCAGATGCACATTCCACATCGATGGAAGCCCTGGGTTAATATACTACCCTCCCTCTTTTTAGGTGGTACATAGCTGTTGACCAGTAGTGTTTTCAGATTAGGGGCCCTTTTATAAATAAATGTCGGACGGTTAGGCAGCAATCCCCCCAAAACGGGGTCTTTCTTAAGGATGCTCCAGTTTCGTCTGACAGATTTTTCCAGGACTTTGTATTGGGAATTGTAGCCAGTAATAAAGGCCCATTCAAATCTCTCTCTATTTGATGTTTCTTTGGGTTTGTCCACAAGCAACTCCATCCTGTCAACTCTATCTACCTTTTCCATGGCTATATCTATATCGGCAGTTTTATAGCCACTTCTCTCAAACCTTCTTTTCAGATCTTGCGCTTGATCGGTGTATACCTGGGCCTCTGAACAGTTCCTTTTAACCCTTTCCAGTTGCCCATATGGAACTGAATCCAGCCAATTCGAATGGTGGCAACTTTCAGCATGTATATACATCTGGGAATCAGTATCCTTCGTATATGTACTCGTGGAGAGGATCCCTTCCTCTACTTTTAAGGTCAAATCCAAAAAATTTACAGTAACATTGCTAATGGTAAAGGAGAGTTCTATGTTAAGGTTATTGGAATTGAGATATTCACAAAAACCCTTAAGCTCTGATTGATCACCCCTCCAAATAAAAAGTACGTCGTCAATGTAACGTTTCCAGGACACCAGGTTCGCTCCGAATGGGTGGCCTGCATACACAGAATCAGACTCCCATTTGCCCATAAAGATGTTTGCGTAGCTCGGAGCGAACCTGGTGCCCATTGCCGTACCAACTTGTTGTATATAGTATTCCCCTTCTACTACAAAATAATTGTTAGTGAGGATGAACTGGATACCCTCTATAATGAACTGTTGTAAATTGGTCTCCAAAGAACTGGCACCCAGATAGGATGTAACTGCATCAATCCCTGCCTTGTGATCTATAATAGAATAAAGGGACCTAACATCGTCCGTAACTAGCACATACTCCTCCTTCCATGTTATGGTTGACAAAAAGTTAAGCAAATCCTTAGTGTCTCTTAAGTGTGAGGGATTGGTTAGCACCAGGGGTTGTAGAAAAAAATCAATATATTCAGAGAGGTTTGCAGTAACTGACTGGATGCCGGACACTATCGGACGTCCAGGGGGATTAAAAACGTCCTTGTGGACTTTCGGCAATAAATAAAGTGCCGGTACAACTGGTGTGGGGTTGAAGATAAACTTCTTTTCCTTTTCTTCTAAAACACCCAAACAGCAGAATTTATCGATAAGGGTCAGTAGATTTGTATTAAATCTACACGTGGGGTCTGACCTAAGTTTGGCATAAGTTCTCAGGTCTTTAACATGTGTTTCTAATTCCTTAATATATCTGTTCTTGTCCATAACGACAACACCCCCACCTTTATCGGCAGGTTTGAGTACTAGTTCATGGTTATTTTGCAAATCCCTTAGGGCCATCCTCTCCTTATATGAGAGGTTACATTTAAAACCACCTGGCTTGATCCCCCTTAAGTCTGCCTGTACCATCTCACTAAATGTATCAATGAAACTTCCTTTTACATGGGCCGGGAAGAAAACGGACTTGGGTCTGAAGGGAGTAGAACTCGCAACTTCAGCTATACCGAGTTCGCCCACTAGCTCTTTTGAGAGGAAGAATTTTTTTAGGCATAGTTTCCGAACGAACTTATGTATATCAACAAAAGTTTCGAATTTATTAACTGATCTTGCAGGGGCATATTTCAGGCCCTTCTCTAGAACATTTTCTTCATGCTTAGTCAACACGTGGGAACTAATGTTAAAGATTTTCACTCCCTTAGTGTTTGTTGTAGGGACACAAGCTCTGGGGTTGGTAGGCTCCAAGCTGGTGGATGCTGGGGTGGCTATAGGTAAATCATCTTTCCTAATTTTCTTCTTCCTTATTCTTTTCTTTTTGAGACGTCTCCCCTTGTTTTTACCACCCCTTTTCCCCCTGTGGGTCCCATGTTTTGTTACCTCGGTCTCTGTGTCCTTCCCCCAACTTCTAAAAAAGTGCCCCTATCCCGTCTCAATAGATCAAACCTATTACCATATTGTCTAGGAGGGGTATTGACAAAATCAGGTTAATCTCTCCTTCTATAGTCATCCCTCCATTTATTATCCAACCTCTCTGTACGATCCTGTCCACCTCGCTGTCTATTTCCCCCCCATTGGCGCTCCTGATACCTTCTCTGATGGTATCGCGGGGGTGAGGGGGTCCTTCTCTGTTGCGTATGTGGGGCTTCCCTTCCCCGGTACCCCTGTTCCTCTTCCTTCTGCCTATTTGGCTGGGGTCGATTCCGATAATACTGATTCCCCCTGGATTTTTGGGGTCTATGGAGGGATCTTTTGGCATCGAAGTCCCTTAATTTGTGTCCACCCCGTTTGTCGTCCCGTGTTATACACGGGTCGTCATATTCTTTTTCTTCAAGATCTAACGTTTCATCGGGGTCTTCTGTTTTTCTTCCTTCAGATGCCTTTGCGTCTTTCTTGTCTCTGATAAATTTCCTGATCTTTCTGTCCACAAGGAGTTTTTCATTCTTCTTAATATTAAGCTCGATTCTATTATCAAATTCCTTGTAGTCAGCAAGATCACAAAAAGGGGCTATTAGGTCTTTATACTTTTTAATTTCACCCTCTAACTCTCCAAGATCCCTCCTCCTCTCTTTTTAGAAGTTGGGGGAAGGACACAGAGACCGAGGTAACAAAACATGGGACCCACAGGGGGAAAAGGGGTGGTAAAAACAAGGGGAGACGTCTCAAAAAGAAAAAGGAAGAAGAAAATTAGGAAAGATGATTTACCTATAGCCACCCCAGCATCCACCAGCTTGGAGCCTACCAACCCCAGAGCTTGTGTCCCTACAACAAACACTAAGGGAGTGAAAATCTTTAACATTAGTTCCCACGTGTTGACTAAGCATGAAGAAAATGTTCTAGAGAAGGGCCTGAAATATGCCCCTGCAAGATCAGTTAATAAATTCGAAACTTTTGTTGATATACATAAGTTCGTTCGGAAACTATGCCTAAAAAAATTCTTCCTCTCAAAAGAGCTAGTGGGCGAACTCGGTATAGCTGAAGTTGCGAGTTCTACTCCCTTCAGACCCAAGTCCGTTTTCTTCCCGGCCCATGTAAAAGGAAGTTTCATTGATACATTTAGTGAGATGGTACAGGCAGACTTAAGGGGGATCAAGCCAGGTGGTTTTAAATGTAACCTCTCATATAAGGAGAGGATGGCCCTAAAGGATTTGCAAAATAACCATGAACTAGTACTCAAACCTGCCGATAAAGGTGGGGGTGTTGTCGTTATGGACAAGAACAGATATATTAAGGAATTAGAAACACATGTTAAAGACCTGAGAACTTATGCCAAACTTAGGTCAGACCCCACGTGTAGATTTAATACAAATCTACTGACCCTTATCGATAAATTCTGCTGTTTGGGTGTTTTGGAAGAAAAGGAAAAGAAGTTTATCTTCAACCCCACACCAGTTGTACCGGCACTTTATTTATTGCCGAAAGTCCACAAGGACGTTTTTAATCCCCCTGGACGTCCGATAGTGTCCGGCATCCAGTCAGTTACTGCAAACCTCTCTGAATATATTGATTTTTTTCTACAACCCCTGGTGCTAACCAATCCCTCACACTTAAGAGACACTAAGGATTTGCTTAACTTTTTGTCAACCATAACATGGAAGGAGGAGTATGTGCTAGTTACGGACGATGTTAGGTCCCTTTATTCTATTATAGATCACAAGGCAGGGATTGATGCAGTTACATCCTATCTGGGTGCCAGTTCTTTGGAGACCAATTTACAACAGTTCATTATAGAGGGTATCCAGTTCATCCTCACTAACAATTATTTTGTAGTAGAAGGGGAATACTATATACAACAAGTTGGTACGGCAATGGGCACCAGGTTCGCTCCGAGCTACGCAAACATCTTTATGGGCAAATGGGAGTCTGATTCTGTGTATGCAGGCCACCCATTCGGAGCGAACCTGGTGTCCTGGAAACGTTACATTGATGACGTACTTTTTATTTGGAGGGGTGATCAATCAGAGCTTAAGGGTTTTTGTGAATATCTCAATTCCAATAACCTTAACATAGAACTCTCCTTTACCATTAGCAATGTTACTGTAAATTTTTTGGATTTGACCTTAAAAGTAGAGGAAGGGATCCTCTCCACGAGTACATATACGAAGGATACTGATTCCCAGATGTATATACATGCTGAAAGTTGCCACCATTCGAATTGGCTGGATTCAGTTCCATATGGGCAACTGAAAAGGGTTAAAAGGAACTGTTCAGAGGCCCAGGTATACACCGATCAAGCGCAAGATCTGAAAAGAAGGTTTGAGAGAAGTGGCTATAAAACTGCCGATATAGATATAGCCATGGAAAAGGTAGATAGAGTTGACAGGATGGAGTTGCTTGTGGACAAACCCAAAGAAACATCAAATAGAGAGAGATTTGAATGGGCCTTTATTACTGGCTACAATTCCCAATACAAAGTCCTGGAAAAATCTGTCAGACGAAACTGGAGCATCCTTAAGAAAGACCCCGTTTTGGGGGGATTGCTGCCTAACCGTCCGACATTTATTTATAAAAGGGCCCCTAATCTGAAAACACTACTGGTCAACAGCTATGTACCACCTAAAAAGAGGGAGGGTAGAATATTAACCCAGGGCTTCCATCGATGTGGAATGTGCATCTGCTGCCGAGAGGTACCCAGTGATGGGACAAAGAAAATAGATTCCCTATGTGTGAATGGAAAATCCGTTAAGATCAGGGATTTCATCACTTGCAACATAAAAAATGTTGTTTATTTTATTGAGTGCAAATGTCACCTGTTTTACATTGGTCGTACAACTAGACCTCTTAAGACTCGCCTTGGCGAGCATTGTAGGAACATTAAGAAAGGTCTAGAAACCCATGCCTTGTCAAACCATTTTAGGATACACCATAGTAGCTCCACAAGGGGTATAATGAGATTTGGGGCTATTAAGGTAGTAAAATGTGGACCACGACAACGGGATGTCAATACACTTTTAGCTAAAAGCGAAATGAATTTTATATATGAATTGAATACTTTGCACCCTATGGGTTTAAACAATGATTTTGAACTCAAGTGGTTCATATAAATGCTGACTATCTGGATAAACATTGTCTTGTCTTTTAAAATCATTTGTTTTTATTAAATGTTTTATTGTATGATTTAGCACTATTTTTTATACATATTTTAGACTTTTGGTGATTTACTCAAAGTTGTCATATGGACTGGAATAGGACTCTCAAGCGCACACCTGATATGATTCATTGGAGTCCATCTGAGCTATATATGGCCCGTCCTGACAGCGGCCTGTTAGCCAGTGTAAACTACCACAAGGAAAGACCGTTGTGGATATCTAGTTGCCATGACAACCCAAGTGTGGATGGTGCACGGACGGACGCATTGATACGCTGGGTTGCCCTGGTAACATACAAAGAGACGTGAGAGCGGAAGTGACGGAATCACACTTCCGGTATCCATGGTAACCCGACGGCGGACACACACCGGGAGAAACGTATCATAACGAGACAGCGCTGCATGCGATTGGATATTAAACATGTTAAATACTCAAGAGGGAAACGAAAGATGGTATCCTGCCTTGAAAAAGACTCCGGAAAGGAGTTGAAACGCGTCGGCTTCCTACGACTCCAGTGGTCTGTGTCCAGCGGAGGTGCATGCCGATCCAAGGACCAGGGTATTTCCAGTCACCTGCCCGGGCGGAATCTGGTACTTAAGAACTTGATTGAGAACTTTTTGTGGGTTCTCAATCGCTCTGGTAATTGTTGCATTCATTTCCTCTGTGGCGCACACACGTGGATGTTTGATACCATCACTTTGTGTTCATTGTATTTCATCTGTCATTGTGTGTTGTATTAAAACTGTATTACACATGTGGCCCCCCTCTCCCCTCTGTTCTATATGCTGTCCTGACTAGGATACTCGTTAAGAGGAGGATCTGGGAGAATTCAGGAGTGGACGTTTCTTCCCATTTGGAGGGTTGTATTCTTTTAATATTTATTTAAATAAGGAAAAATTCATTTGGGCGCCAGGTGTTTTCCGCAGCCATACTTTTGGATCTTGTATTTGTTTGCCATTGTGTTTTTGGAGAGACACTCTTTTTGGTTGTGGTAGTCACGAGGCGGCCCTGTGCATGGTGGCGCAACACGTAAGATAACTTTTTAGCATAGGACTAGTTTATCAGTTGCCAGACTCGGAGTTCTGTTAAAACTCTAAAGGTGGGTACACACTAGTAGATATATCTGCAGATCAATTGATCGGCAGATATATCTATGTACGGATCGGGCAGTGTGCTGTGCATACACACTGCCTGATCCGTCGGGGGAGTGACGTCATGAACTGGGCGGGCGCCCGCCCAGTTCACCTGTCAATCACCGCCGGCCGCCGCAGCATGTGCTGCGCAGCCGACGCGATACGTCTGTAAACGACGGAGTTCACAGACGTATCGCCCGTACACACTGGCCGACGGTCCCGCGATGTATCGGCCGTTCAAGAGAACGGACGATATATCGACCAGTGTGTACGGGCCTTAAGGCTCAGACTATGCCAAGAACTTAGTCCAAATAATAATAAAAAAAACCAAAAAAAATAAACAAACCCTGGTCCAGCTGTGCCCACAGGACTCCAGCAAACATAATATATATAAGGGTAACCATGCTTAGGCACAGGTGACTTAATTAGTACCTCAGTCAATTTTATTTAACCATCTTTTCTCAGTCATGGATATCTTTAAAATCTGGAATGTTAGGGTGCTTTGAGAACCACGGTTAGGAACCTCGGGTATACTCTATTGATTCTGTCTGTACAGTGTCTGTGTGTCACTGTCGCAGCCTGGTTTTCAGTTATTGTGTGATCTTGGGAATGAACCTTCCAGATACACGTTGAATTTAGACTGCCTGTGCGCCATGACAGGAGGGAATCCAAAGCTGTCTTCCATGATATCATTAGATGCGGCCAGGCCAACAGGAACCACAGCCATGACCTCAGAACGTGCAGGAGCATCATGTGCTCCTGCATAGCTTCTCTTCCACCCTTCAGTGTCAAAGCCAGGAAACAACTGTTTCTGGGGTGCCGTGAAAGAAGCCCCAATTCCGATACGATCCCGGATAATCCGGATTTATAGCATCCTTAACCTGAATGAATACAGAAAAACAGGGCTAGCAAAAGTATGATAAATTAGTCTATTTAGGGTGGGGGGGACATTTACAGTTGAGCACAGTATTTTGGAGAGTATTGAGAACTGCAAAATACCGTATTGAACTTGCACTACAGTGATCCACACCAAGACCACACAACATACTGTATCTTGATGGTAGTGAAAGACTGTCTGAAATAAGAGCCCAGGAAAAAAAATGAACATCAAATCCAGGGATGTAGATGCTGCTTGCATGCCTGTTTTATTTAGGGACGGCAAGACATTCTAGCACTTGTAGTTCGGCAGCTGAATAAATGCAGGCTATGTAAGTCTGTTTTATACTAAAGTAACAAGTTTGAGTTCTCACGGCCACATCCATGGTCACAAATTAAATTACTGTTACAGGACTATAAACCTAGTTCCTAATTGATTTCTCCTTACTCTCACATTACTTGTGTTAGATTTTACACTCACAAGTTTATCTACATTTGCCTTTTTCTTGGATTGTGCTTGCTCTAGTAAAACAATAACTTGTTGCATTTCATACTCAGGGTCCATTGCCAAATACTTGTGGTCACTTCTGGGAGATGGTGTGGGAAAAGAAGAGCAGTGGGGTTGTCATGCTGAACCGAGTCATTGAGAAAGGATCAGTAAGTATCACTTCTCCCTAAATAGCTTTTCCTTTTGTTGTCTACACAGCACTTACCTGACAGCCGAGCCAGCTGACGCAGGGCAGCTAATGGAGTTGGCCTAACTACGCTGCTATTACTCTTCTAGGACACGGCTTAAAGGAATCTGGGTCATTTTTGGGTACTGTAGTTCTTACAGATTTAGAGAGACACTTCATTTCAACTACCTTGGAGCAATGTAAAATTACAGTTTGTAACTAAATATGGCAGATTCTGGCAGGTCTCTGTATCTTGCTGCTGGTTGCACCCTAGTGAAGTTACAGTACTCCCATTTTGCATGCTATACATTATTTACAGATGGCTCCATTGGTTTTTGTTTATGTATGGAGAAGTGTTCAGCCATAGATACATTGTTTGTTCCAAGAACTCTGTGGCACACAAACAGCTGACTTATCTAACTAGACTTGGACATTTTGTTATACATATCTGTTTTACTGTTAAATATGTACAAATGTCCACAGCTAGGAATTTGCACAGGCCGTTTCTGGGTCACACGAAGTGCTGACAATTGACCTCATGAGGTGTACGTACTAAAGGTCTATTTTAATCTATTACGGATCGATTACAGTCCAGTGATCGCAAAAAACACGCTATAGTGAATATTTTACCCCAGAATTGATGGTGGGGACACCAAAATAAAAAAAAACGCCGGGTCCCTCAGGACGCGCTGTGACCCGCAGCACTGTCCTGTCCTGTGCTGTCAATTAGTCCGGTATCCATAACAACGGAGTGAGGAACTTGGAAGACGCGGAGACCATGAAGAGTATGATCTACCACCCTCCCCTCATCCTCTGCTCCGCATTCTCCCCCTCACCCCCTCCCCACAAATAACGGCTGCAGGTACCCTCCCTCTGCAAGTAGCGTGACTCAACCACTGGCAGCCCACCACCGCCCGGCTGAGTCCGCTGCTGTATATACCTGAGGTAGGGGCAGTTCGGTCCCTGTGCCCCCGGCTGGATGCCGCCGCTCTCCTCGCTGATTCCCCCGCTTCTCCCTCCTCACCCAGGTGGCCGCCCCCTCCGCGTTTTATGCTCCACCCTGGCCGCATTCTCTGACTTCAGGCTGGCGGCGGTGTGGCCTCATGCCGATCCACGGATTATACTCCCCGGCCTGACTCTGCTGCTGCTGGCAGTGTCCCGGTGTGCTTTTTTTTTTTTTTTTTTACAGGTACGCGGTGGGGGCCTGGAGGGTGTTGTTATGGTGGTACTCCCCAATTGGGGTTTCTGACTGCACTCTCTCCTGCCTCTCTGTCCCTACTTCCTGGTGCCTCTGTCCCTACTCTCTGGTGCCTCTCTCTGTCCCTACTCTCTGGTGCCTCTCTCTGTCCCTACTCTCTGGTGCCTCTCTCTGTCCCTGGTGCCTCTCTCTGTCCCTGGTGCCTCTCTCTGTCCCTACCCCCTGGTGCCTCTCTCTGTCCCTACTCCCTTGTATCATATAAAACGTGTATAACATGCTCTACCTGGCGCAATGTGTATGGAACACTAACTGGTGAAATGTGTATAACGTGTTCTAACTGGCTCAGTGTGTGTAACATGTTCCACCTGGTGAATCTGTGTAACATGCTCTACCTGGTGCAGTGTGCGCAACATGCTCTACCTGGTGCAATGTGTATAAGGAGTTCTAACTGGCGCAATGTGTATAACGTGCTCTACCTGTGTGGTGTAATGTGAATTGGTACTGTTATGTGGCCATGCTCTTTCCCCATGAAGCCACGCCCCTTAATTTTTGGTGCTCGCCTTCGGCGCGTACTTTCCTTTATTTGAAGTATAGCAGGGAGCAGCACAAATTTACTTTCTGCCAAAGGGCACTGAAATGTCTAGTTACAGCTCTGGTGCAGAGTGCCCTGTATGCTACACAGCCCAGCAGCATTGTCACCCCATCCTCCCCCTCGCAATACTTTTGTAGTGTCCAAATCAAGTCTGTTTTTATATTTGAATAATTAATAAGATTAATATGAACCTTCATTCCAATGAGACCCAGAAAAGGACAGATAGGATCCCGATTTTTAAAAGTGAGGGGTCTGTGGGACCCACTTTTTGGGGGGCTCAGTGCAATCACTGCAGTCTGTCTTAATCGATGTTGGACTTGGAGGGCTACAACACACATTTACAAAAATGTTAAATGTTAGACAATGTGTGGTTTAGCCCGGTAAGCCCAACATCGATTAAGATGGACTGTAATCAATCTGAAATTGATTAAAATCAATCAAAATTGACTTTTAGTAAATATACCCCACATCTCTTAATTTTTGGCTCCATGATAGTGACCCTATCAAAATCAATAGGATCGTTATTGACCATGTCTGAAAATGAATAAGATCAGTGACCACATGAACAGGAATGTGGTGTCAGCCGGATGCAACCTGAACTGATCACCAAAATGCTGGATCATCTCTAGTTTCATCTCTGGCCACACACGTATGTAATCAAGAGGCTGGAACAGCCCATTTGTCACTAGGTTATTGTAGTTCCGTATTTACCCTCTGCTTGGTGACTGGCAACAATATGATATGGAACCATGTAACTTCAGCAATATAGCCATTCTCATCCTGTAATAGTAAGGAGTTTATTAGCCACATAAACTGTGAAGACAATTTAAAATTATTTGGTTTAAAATGGTCTCTTCTAAATGTGGCATTACAAAATAGACACATACTGTATAGACTCTCTATAAAGAAGGTATTCTCTTAACAGTTTCAAAGGCATGGCAACATTAGGCGCATTTACCCTTGCAGAGCCTAGCCCAGCTTCATAATGGGCTTTACAGTCTACAACACGTATGGTTTGATTTTTGAATCTCACATCCTATAACCATGGACCGCTCTGCTCCATGATACAAAGACCTCTTACAGAAGTTAATGCCCATAAAACAGATTTCAGGTAAACTGCTACCAGGGTCCCTTTTTAAGTTTATCCCACTTGAGTTCATATTCCCCAGCTGTTACTTCCTTCAAGACCATATCTGTAACACCTTAATTAGAGGAGTCTACCAACTCCATGAGACGGCTTTAGTGAGAACCTGCAGCCTACGGCTTATTAAAACTTTTATCCAATTCAATGACCTGTTCCTACTCTAACTCAACTGATTCCAGATTCAAATAATAGGATTATTGTACATTGTCTTATAATGTATGGTCCCTAAAAATCTTAGGACCCACAAAGCAGCCCTCACTGTACTATTCTTTAAGCCACATACCTTAGTATTGGAAGAATCCCACCCCTTCATTTAGTGAGATATTAAGGAGGCCAATTTAACACCAAGTCATCTCACTCAGTATCCAGCACTCCTCCCTCAACACAGGAAGGTGATCCAGTAGCAATAAGCACAATTTAGATGTTGCTCTGCACCGTCACGATCTAGATACAAAGATATGAGCTACAATTGAAAACACGGAATTAGGACACCAAACTGATCATGTGGAATAGATGAACAGTTACTCCTACAACAACCTAATTACAGCCCATGAGACCTTCCCGGGGAGAAGTTTCAGCTGTCAAATATAAGGTTGTAGATCTCAAAGACTGATCACACTGTTATACTCCTTTCACACAAGCACCTATATCCCTGGTTTTTGCATGTGAACGCTCGTCATCCGGCATTTCTGCATGTGTGAACGGAAACAACCCAGGACGAAGTACACGTTCACGTCCCTGCTCCCAACCAGGGTCATGGATGCTGAGACGTGGGAATTGCCTGGCTTGTTAGACCTGGCCAATTCCCTGGTCGCATGTCTGAAAGCGCCATTAGTGGGGTTTCTGAAATTAGTAATATTCCAAGACCTTTCTATGTATTTCTATATTTTCTAAATATTTTCAATAAAAACATATTTTACACAACAAAAACATCCCTACAGCTACAGATTAGGATCTACTCACTGATTAGTTTCACAGACTCCCTTAGCCAATACATACTTCTACAAACAGCTGCTCCTAAAGAAGCTCCCTGGACGATATTGTTTTTTTTTTTGTGTTTTACATCAAAGGAAATCCCTTTAATGCATCTAGAACAACTGCCGAATCTCCTGAAACACCGAGTGATATTCAGTTTCGGCCTTTGTTTTATTTATACACACGGACTAAATCCCCCTCAATAAATGAGAGATTTTACGAAGTTGCAGAAAGTATGACTTTATCGGAGTACTAGAACCAAAAATGCACAGATCAACTCTAATGTGTAACAATCCGTGATTCTGGCCCGTCAGTCCCATACTAGGTGGATTTGACCTGTTTGATGTGTGGAGAGTCATGATTCCAAAAGTGAGGTGCTAGGTGGTTTTACTCTTCAGTACATAACATGCATGGGGTCTATGTAATCCTTGGGGAGACAGAAACTGGATAAAGTACTAATCAACCAGCTCCTGTCATTTTTCAAAGACAGCTTGTATCATGGCACTTTGGAGCTGATTGGCTGGTACTTTATCTCCGTCCACTTTCTTTTTTCACGGTTTAGTGCATACACCCCAGAATATCAGTGAGATCAGTAAATCTCCCCCACCTCACTGATGAATGTATACTCCTCTATTAAGGTCTTGGAGATACTAGATCCTTTATGTTTATGGAGGCTGTCTAACGCTTGTCCTTGGTAGATGTTAAAGAGAGTATTCAGGATGTGTGTTATCAAGCTAAAGAACTAAACTGTCTTTACTGACGACACATAGCAGGCATTTCAGCAGTGACCCAAATACTGTATGCAGTCAGAATGGGAATGAAACTTATTATGGCAGCATATTGCAAGGACAAAATCACTGCAGCTGTCTGACTGCCCTGGATCTCCCAGCCTTTTAGTCCCCTTATATCATAATTCTGTTTTCACCTGTCTCTTACCATGTCAGTTCAGTGGTATAACATTGAGTCGCCTTTACTGTAACATGGAGCCTCTCTTCTCCCCTCTTCTGAACTGCAAGACAAATGTATAATCGCTCTTCCAATATTTACAACGGAGACACTTCCACAGCAAAGTCTAAGACCAGCTAACTAACCATCCACATTCTATGAATGAGTCACTCTGCTTAAGATGGTATCCGTTCACATGGTCGACCATGTTATGGTCGACAGTCATTAGGTCAACCACTATTGGTCGACATTGACATGGTCGACATGGACACATGGTCGACATATGAAAAGGACGACATGAGTTTTTTAACTTTTTTTTCTTTTGGGGAACTTTTCCATACTTTACGATTTGCATGGACTATGATTGGAACGGTAAAGTGTGCCGAGCGAAGCGGTAGCGGAGCGAAGGCACCATGCCCGAAGCAAGGCGAGCGAAGCGAGCCATGCGAGGGAACGCGGTGCACTAATTGGGGTTCCCAGTCACTTTACGCAAAAAACGACACCAAAAAAAGTTTAAAAACTCATGTCGACCTTTTCATGTGTCGACCATTTTCATGTGTCGACCACGTGTCCACGTCGACCATGTCAATGTCGACCAATAGTGGTCGACCTAATGACTGTCGACCATAACATGGTCGACCATTCATACCGGAACCGCTTAAGATAGGCATTGCCTAGATGTACAGTATGGTAGGCTGACCGTAAATACTTAGTATTAATTAGTAATAATTAGTATTAATTAGTATTAGAGGTCCCGCTTGCTGGAGCTGGGTGGACGCTGCAGTGAGCGGCGGCTATGACATCCTCCGGCTACACTGCCAGCTGCTGAAGCGCTGCGCTCCTGGCTCTCCCCCGTCTCTGCGGCTCTCCAGTCTCCTCCGGCGCTGCACTCCCCCTGTGCCCCCACTGTCTCCTCCGGCGCTGCTCTCCCCCTGTGCCCCCACCGTCTCCTCCGGCACTGCTCTCCCCCTCTGCCCCCACCGTCTCCTCCGGCGCTGCTCTCCCCCTGTGCCCCCACCGTCTCCTCCGGCGCTGCTCTCCCCCTGTGCCCCCACCGTCTCCTCCGGCGCTGCTCTCCCCCTGTGCCCCCACCGTCTCCTCCGGCGCTGCTCTCCCCCTGTGCCCCCACCGTCTCCTCCGGCGCTGCTCTCCCCCTGTGCCCCCACCGTCTCCTCCGGCGCTGCTCTCCCCCTCTGCCCCCACCGTCTCCACCGGCACTGCTCTCCCCCTCTGCCCCCACTGTCTCCTCCGGCACTGCTCTCCCCCTCTGACCCCACCGTCTCCTCCGGCACTGCTCTCCCCCGCTGCCCGCATCTCAATTCGTCTTTTTTTAAAGTCGAATTGAGATTGCTTTGAATAGCCCAGGTCGGATCCATTCCGACAAATGAATGTTGGAATGGATCTGACTTCAATTGAATATACCTATTAGAATCTGCTGTTTTTACTGGTCTTTATTTAGAAACTGTTACTGTACTATCACAATTTACTTGATGGACTAGTTTAAGGGTGGGCAATAAGCAACCTTCCAGATGCTCTAGAACTATCCCAGCATGCCCTGCCTAAGGATTGCTATTTGGGCATGCTAAACCTGTTGCAGGGCATGCTGGGATGTATAGTTAAACAGCAGCTGGGGGTCGCTTTATGCCCATCACAGGTCTAGTCCCTGGTGCTAGACTGGGCTGTTATAATTGAGTGAATGAATCAAGAATTATCACCAATTGATATATGCATACATTCAACGCTCTTATAAATATACAATAATAGATCAATAAATAGCTAATAGCGTTGTGCTTAGTCTGTGTAGTCTGTATAGTGATACTTGAGTGCTAGTACAAGATAATCATCAGGTGAGACTGATTGTTCTAGGTTCTTATAGAGGCACATTAGGTAGCTGTATTGCTATGAATTAGCTGATAGCAAGTATAATTGAGTGAATTTAGCTTACGCAACCAGCAGGGATTCGGTATGATATACTGATATACTGATGTAGGGATGTCGGCGGTGAGAATACCAACAGCGGCATCCCGACCATCAGAATCCCTACAGCCCCCAGAAAGTACCCTAACCCTCCCTTGTGGGTGCCCAAACCTAATCCTCCCTTCCCTGCTGATTAAACCTAACCCTCCCCGCTTGGTCCTTAACCTCCCTTTGTAAGTGCCTAGCCCCCTTCCCCCCCCCCCCCTCCCTGGTACCTACCAATCCCCTTCCCATCACCCTATGCCTAACCTCCCTTCTAATGCCTAACCCTAACCTACCACCTCCCGTGGCAGGACGCGGGTGCATTCCGCTGAAAGAGCGTTCTTGACTTATTTTGACACCAGGTTTACGATCTCCGTCGAGATTTTGATGCTAGCATTATGCCATCGTTCAGGATTTTGGTGTCGGTATTTCGACCGCCGGGATCCCTTCCGGCAGCAATTGTAACTACAGCCCACCAGCAGGTGAGACTTACTTCCCATTTTCGGTGTGTTGTCCTTTAAATGTAGCGTTGCGCTTTCCTCCAGTATCTCACTCCAGAGTACTCTTTAGTATCTTTGATCTTGAATGAAGTTATTGGGTTTAACATGAACCCTTCTGCTAACAACATGCTGTACAAATCTAATTATCAGGAAGCAGAGACTGAATGATGTTGCTGGTATTCTCTCCAGAGGAATTGCACATGGCAGGGAAACTAGTGACTCCAGTTGTTACCTACATTGCTGATGGCTTAGGAAACACAATGTGTAATGACACCCTCCACTGCTCGCTCTGCTTCATATTGCTGAATAACTCCTGTAATGTTATAAATGTGTTAATAACTGGCCTAACTCCTTTCAGCATTGTCTGTGAAATATATCTGCATAATCCTTTTGGATGCATACAACTAGTGGCTTTCTTTCATAGTGACCGTTTCTATCTTCTGCCCCACTTTTGCCTTGTAACTAGCAGAATATGTTTCAGTGAAATTACTACCAGGAGAGCAGCCATTTCTATCCTGTACATCGGAGGGTTCTCTTCCATTCCCCTGCAATTGTGTTTAGACTAGGCTTAGATCACTGTTGTGGAGCTGCAAGTTGCAGCATGTTCCGTCAGAGCTGGTTTCCCAGCTACTGCAAAGACCATTCGTTGTAATGCATTTTAACGTAGTACCCAAATTAAATCTGAGATTTTTTAATAATTCAAGTCAAGGGCTCCTTTTATTGACTAAAAAGAGATCATTGAATTTCTCTGTTGGTAAATCCTAGAGCTTATCAAGTCATTTTTAGGCCAGAGGGCTGTATCTGTGGTCAGATTAGGCCAGATACATTTGTACATTGATGAGGCAGATTATAGAAGCACATACAGCTTGGACCAGTGATCTCAGCCATCCACCTACTGCATAGAGAAATGTTTGCCGATTTGGACAAATATGACCTGATTTAAAAAAAAAAAAAAAAAGACCTGCAGTATGATATCTTGTAGATTGTAAGCTTTCATGACCAGTTCCCTGTCTGTTCTGTTTCAGGTCTACACCTCTGTTACTCTCTTCTGTACTTGTTCTATTTTATGTGTTTTGTAACGGACTGTCTGGGGCTGCGGAGCTTTGTGGCAGCGTCGGTATAAGACTGATGGCGAATAACTGTTTTATGCTGGTCAAACATTGCACATTACAGTCTGGGCGGTAAGCAGTATTATGATCCATGTGTCAAACTGAGCCAAACTGCAGTTAACGCTAAAATGTCTAGTGCCAGTTAGACAATTATTAAAGCAGTTGGTTGCTTGCACATTAGTGTAATGTTAGTAAAGGAGTACTGTTGTGGTAAGAATGATGATGATGTGCTTTCTAGTGGTCAGTGACTGGCTGACTCGCCATTGCTTTATGCTTGGAGTGAGGTTCATATTCCCGGGTATATTACGTGCATGGTGTGTCTGCATTACAGGAGGCTTCGGGGAGATGGCAGGAAGTACTGATGCATAGAGGAGAGGTGACTATTTTAGCTTCAGGCAAGAATTCCAGCAATCCTGAAAGAATGACAGCAATGACTATTAGGAAATGACAGTTTACCTTTCATATAGTGTTTGGTGTGTGGCGTCACTCTGTAGTCCCAGACTCACAGCTGCCTGTACTGACATGTACTACGTGCAATCCATGTACAGGGCTGTAAATCGTACAATTGTCTTTTACAGCTGACATCTAGTACATTTGAAACAGTGTGTAAGTTGGGTACTTAGCGTTACATACTAGTGCTGTATAATTATTTCTCAGAGTTCATAGTGGACCAGGAGGCAAAGATCAAATAACTGGCCCACACCATTATCTTTAAAAGCTAATTTCTTGTTTAATTGTCCACTTAAACACGAAAGCACATCATCTAGTGGTCTTCTCTTCCATTGCTGCATTCTTTTGTGAAGGAGGCATCTAAATTTATGAAAACTATAGGTGGAGCAAATGTTCTGAAAAATGATGTTTCTATTGATTTAATAAACACTTAATGACGTCCCTGTTGCTATAGGGAGCAGCTTTGCTGTACTGATGCGTTTTACCCATTTGTCATCCTGACTCTCGCAGTTCAGGACATGGATATTTTTTACAGTCCGGTTGAACTTTATCTGATTGAGTTGTCGTCTCTGCGCCTTGCACCTTTTTAATTGTACAGGTCTGCAAACTTTCAAGGTATTGAAAGCTTTTTTAATAATACTTTTATATTCTTAATTATACTCCTGTGTACATCAAGAAATAGTATATAAAAAAAATTACCACATCGCAAAAACAAGAAGTTTAATTGTTCTTAACATATTTATTGTGAAATACAAAGAAGTGTAGATGATATCACTGTGTGTTTGTCTTAATTACATAATAAAATAACAATAAAATCAAACAATAATAGAAACAAAACCACAATTATTGAAACAAATTTTAATATCTTTGTTGTTGTTTTTGTCTTCAGACTTTGTTTTGTCGCTTTTTGCTTATACGTTTTTTTTTCTGTGTCGTATCTGTGTATCATCCAGCAGTAGTCAGCCATCATGCTGACATTCCAACGACCTTGGTATCTTCTTTCTACATCTTTATCTTATTGGTGGGACCATTCATCCTGTTCTTCACTGTAGTCTCCCAGGTTATTCGGGAAATGCTCAATATGGGAAATCAAAAAATGTACCTTTAATCTCATATTGCAGCCAAGGTTTCTGTAACTATTACACATTTCCCTGAAAACTTCCTTGTAGTTAGGATCCTTGACATTACCTAAAGATTTTGAAATCAGTTGTTTGAACGAAGTCCACGCCAAAAGTTCCACAATATTCATTACATTCCCGAATGTTCATCTTTTTATTAACTTTCTAATGTCAGGGCCTGTAAAATTGCCTTCCTTCAGTATAGCATCGGATAGGTTAGGGCAGTTGTCTCCAACCTTAATTGGGGTGTGAGCTACTGTACTCGAGAAAAATTAAACCTCCTGAGGAGCTACTAAAGTTTAAAAGAAAAAAAAAAGCTGTACTTGAATGGTTGCTGACGCACCCTCAGTGTTTAAAACTGGACTCGTGGGCAAAAAAGTTTCTGGTGCCCCTCCCATTGCTATATTAAAAGTAAAAAATTAGCGCGTGCCATAAGCGCGCGTGCTCCATAAAGAGGGTGTGGCCTCACTGCAAGGGGTGTGGCATTGCAGGAAGAGACTACCTTTTATCCCAGTTTTGCAAACTGCACGCCCAGACATTGGCCACCACAGGAAAAAAACAATTCCTGATTCATGCCCCTTACATTATTTGTCATTTTTCCTCCTTCTAGTAATGCCCCACACACAGTAATGCCCCTTAAACATTATTCCACACACCGCAATGCCCGTGACACATTATTCCACACACTGCAATGCCCGTGACGCATTATGCCACACGCCGCAGTGCCCCTGAAACATTATGCCACACACCGCAATGTCCCTGACACATTATGCCACACGCCGCAATGCCCGACACATTATGCCACACGCCGCAATGCCCGTAATACATTATGCCACACACCGAAATGCCCGTGATTCATTATGCCACACACTGCAATGCCCGTGATACATTATGCCACACACTGCAATGCCCGTGATACATTATGCCACACACCGTAATGCCCTTGACACATTATATCACACACCGCATTGTCCATGGTACAGTATGCCACGCACCATAATTCCCATTACACATTAACACACACTGCAATGCCCGTGATACAGTATGCCACATACCGTAATGCCCATTACACATTTTATCTGACACCGCAATGCTGGTTATACACACACCGTAATGCCACACACCATAATGCCCATTACATTATATCACACACCGCAATGCCAGTCATACATTATGCCACACAATGTAATGCCCATTACACATTATGCTCAACAGTAAGGCTTCTAATTAATTTTAAATTACCTGCTCGTTGTCATGGATCTCATGCTTGTTGCCAGGGGTGTCATGCTCTGGGTTCCATGCTCGTTGCCAGGGGAGTCATGCTCATAGCTAGGGATCTTATTGGCAGTGGTGTAATGTTCATTGCCAGGGGCGTAACTCTCTGCGTGTCATGCTTGTTGTTAGGGGTGTAATGCTCGTTTCAGGGGTGTAATCAGGGTCGGGGTATGCAGCTGCATAGAGCGAGCGCCAGATGATGAGGGCGCTGCCGCAGTGTTACCCCGCCGCCACGCTGGAGGATGTAGCCAGCTGCGGCTCACCCCGCTGTCAGTGCAGCTGATTGACGAGAGTGTGTGTGTGTGTCTTGCCCGCCAGCATTCTCTGTGCCCCAGCACCCTAGCCCCCTCACGCTGCCACCGCCGCGTAATGGAAGTGCCGGGAGGGCCAGCGCAGAGCGCTCCCAGCACTTCCGGGTAACTATAGCGCTGGCCTGACACCGACAGATCGTAGAGGTCAAGTATGATCTCTTGCGTCTGTCTCCTCCTTGACAGAGGAACGCTATGGACCGGGGGGAGGGGGGGGGGGAGTTAATTGCAGACTCCCCCCGAAGTTTGCCAGCGGCAGCAGCCAGCACGGGTCGAGCTGCGAGCTACCCATCGCTCGCGAGCGACGGGTTGGCGACCGCTGGGTTAGGGATTTTCGTGCATAGATATTTGTTCTATGATGGCTACTTGATGAGTAACATCAGTTAGTGTATATACTGTTATGAGTGGTGTGGTGTGGTGTACTGTGTGTGTGTGTGGTGGTAGGCAGGGGTTAAAAAGAGCCGGCACAGGGCAAAACGGTGTTGCATCTGTTGTATTTGGTTCCACCTTTGCCAGCTCACCTTGTAGTTGTAGTTGTTGTGTGTGTGCAATGTTCCTTTAGACAGTATGGGTTTTAGGCCCTTTGTAAATATTCAGCTCCAGGCCCATGTGGACCTTAATCTGGCACTGGGCGGGGGGGATAGAATGACTAGAACCTAATTGCAACGTTCGATGCTACCGACTGAATTCATTTAAGACGATGTTTTATTATGTTTTATTATAAATGTAGGCCGAATACATTACTTACTTTAATTAATGACTTATTCATAAATATACGTTTTGCAGAAAAACGTCATGTGATATGCAAAATCGGGAGTTATTTTCATGTTCAGAAGCCAAAAATCTATGAGCAGCACATAAATTCGTTAAAAAAAGCTTTTTCATCGCAGACCTGTGAAAGCTCTGATTACTGTCCATCCATGCATCGTTCTTCTGTATTTCTGGTGTCCACCAATAAGTGTATTGTGCCTCTGTGAGCACTGCCATTCTCTGTACTGGCAGTAGTCATGTTCATTCTTAAACATGCTGCATGACGTTCCCTCTTCCTTAAAGAACCTGCAGTCATGGTTGTCTTGGTGCTGAATAGCTCACAGCTTTCACCTGTTCCCTTGGGAGGTGGATGATAGATACAGTGAAAAGGTCTACAGTCAATAAGTCGACATGTAAAAGGTCAACATGACTGGTTGATACATATTTGTTTGTTTGTTTGTTTGTTTTTCATGTTTTTGCAGCTTTTGCTGAATTTACTATCCATGTCAGAAACTATTCCCTTTAGTAACCTTGTGCCAAGTGACAAACCGCCGCGCCTCAAAGCATGGCTAGTTTCTACTAATTTTGGTCACATATGGTTAAACAAGTAAAATAACACCCAAAAATAAAAATAAATTTGTGTCATCCTTTTTTGTATCGACCATTTTTATGTGGACATTTTGTTCCTGTCATCTTATTGACTGTCAACCGTATGGGGTCGATCTATTGACTGTAGACCTTTTAACTATCTGTTAGTCCACTCCCGTTCCCTTGGGGGTTATTACTTAATAGTTCCCTTCACCGAACTTATTGGAAATTGTATCATTTCCACACACTGAACTAATGGGGATTTTCAGGGTGTACAGAGGTTGGAATCATTTTTATCAGTGTTTCCTGAATGCGCTGTCATAGTGAGGTATTTATAAGTGAAACTGCTGGTTGACTGCGGTTATAGATTTTGCCAGTCCAGTCAAAGCAGAAGGCATTGGCTGAGTCAATGTGGGAGGCGATTTATCATCTACATGTAATGTACAACACAGATTCAGAGCGTGGAGAAAGAGAAAGAATGTTTTATTTTATGGAAATTGAATGTTGCAGAAAATGTAAACAGCAAAGTCCTCTTTGGCTGTACACGTAATTCTTCATACAGAAAATGTATAAACCCAACTAGGAATCATGGAATGTAACATTATTAAAGGAACATCTGGTGCAGATTAAGCCATTTACTATGTCCAGCGTGTTTCTGTTTCATGGACAAAAAAAAAGAAGCAAAGCATAGACCTGAGACATCACACTCTGGAATCGTTTTACATGGCTCAGTAATTCTGTTAGTTGCTTTGTTTCTGCTTCATTATTTCCATTTCAGATGTTAAAGGATGTATTTTATTTTCTGTAGATCAAGTGTGCCCAGTATTGGCCGAAGAGAGAGGACAGCCCAATGGTGTTTGAAGATGCAAACTTGAAATTAACCCTGCTTTCTGAAGATGTCAAATCCTATTATACAATCCGTGTCCTGCAGTTGGAAAATCTTGGTGTAAGTTGTGAGGGTTCTCGGATATCTATGGTATATACTGTATTATATAATGCTGGAATTTCAAGCTTGCAAAAGTGATTCATCACATTTACAAAACTATTGAAGCCCCTACTGGTGTAATGATAACTATAAAACAGGTTTCCAGGGAGTCAGTGCTGTTTATTTCACAGGACCATTCAGAATTGGGTAAAGGCTCTCTCTAAAGCCACACAAATACTGTATATAAACAGAGATATACAATTGCATCCACATTTTGTGTTCTTGAAATTGTAAAAAATGCACATGTCCTCTGCCATTAAACAAGTTAGGATTTCATATTTTGAGACATATCTGGGGTAATTTAGATAATAATGAATTGTAACAATGTAAGATGAAAGCAATTCATGTGATAAGTTTACACACACAACAAAAACAACATACAACACACATACAACAGATCGCTAACTATATTCTACTTCTGGGGACTGAAAGTCGGTACACTATAATTGTGTTTTAGATAACCCCTTCCTGGAGGGGAGATGATGCATACATTTTATTTACAGTCCTTTTACATTGGTTTACAGACACAGGAGACCAGGGAAATCTTGCACTTTCATTACACCACGTGGCCGGACTTCGGGGTACCAGAATCTCCAGCATCATTCCTCAACTTCCTCTTTAAGGTGCGAGAGTCAGGCTCTCTCAATCCGGAGCACGGGCCCATAGTGGTACACTGCAGTGCTGGCATTGGCCGGTCGGGCACCTTCTGTTTAGCGGACACTTGCTTACTTCTGGTAAGTAGGACTACTTTGTCATAAAGGCAGTTATCATTAACATAAACTTAGTTAAGTGCTGAGTACTCTTTTTAGTACAGGGCTGTTCGGGTAAAATAGTTTAAAAATGAGTTGGGTACAAATGGTTGATGGTTATCATGTCGACATGAGAATGTTAAAATGAAGCATTTCGGCATTCATCATGTCTGCATGGATGATATGCCGACATGATGAACTGAACAAACAGTCCCTGGTGGTATAGCAGTGTCATCTTCTGGGTCCTGGTGGTCACTTGAGGATCAGTTCCAGCAGTGAGATCTCCATAACTGCTTTCCGGTGAGTATTTTCCCCATTAATCCAAAGTCCTAACACCCCCCCAGCTTAAACCTTACCTGCCCCTGCAGCCTAACCTTCCCAGCGGTGCCTCACTCTCAGACTGTCGACGTTGTGAGCATATTGACATTTCTAACATGTCTCCTCCTGACCGAATTAATACCTTTCAAAACATTCTATTAGAATAATGCAGGAGGTCCGTCCCACTCCCTGTTATCAAAAAGCAGGAAGGGATGGGGGAGATACACTTGGTGGTTTTAGCTGTACGTGCACTTGTAAGCCCTGCACATAGGAGGGAGTAATAGAATAATGTGCGCCAGAGGAGGATCACATTTTGTTGTTTGCTGGCTGCTTACTTATGCTAGCAAATGGAAGTTATGATAAGTTTTTGACCATTTATTGGTAGAATGCTTACTATGTCCTCCATTTCATCTACTACTCTTCCTTCTTTTTTTAGAGGTGTAAGCAGAATAGTTTATGCTCACAGAGAGGAGAATACGGTTTCCTAACTTGTCATAATTGTGTCTGGATGAGTAGAATATAAAATAATGAACTCATTTTGTTTTAACACACATTTACTGATAATTTACTAAAGTGTTTTTGGATGTATTCACTTTCTTCTGTTACATTGTGACCTTGTATAGATGGACAAACGGAAAGATCCGTCCTCGGTGGATATCAAGCAGGTGTTGCTGGAAATGAGAAAATACAGAATGGGTCTCATACAGACAGCAGATCAGCTGCGATTTTCCTACCTAGCTGTGATTGAAGGGGCCAAGTTTATCATGGGAGATTCCTCAGTGCAGGTGAGTGCATTACAGATGATGCCAGAGTAAGGGTGGGATGTAATGTAGTCAGAGCTCGGCGTCCGTGCTCGGACCTTTTTTTAAAAGGGTAATCATGCACAAGGCATGGTTTAGCCCTGTACATGAAAAAAAAAAAAAGGTCCGGCATCCCGCATGGCCGTCGGACTTCATTACATCCCGGCCTAATTCTGTGACTAGGGAGACTCCTCAATGCAGTTGAGTGCAGTGCATAGGATGCCAGAGTAAATCTGGTTATACACGAGACGATCCTGGATCATGGCCGATGGAACGATAAGTTAGTCGGCAATACATGCTGAATGATATATTGCACGACAGCCTGATATATATCGTTCTAAGTCTGTGACTAGGGAAACTCCTCAGTGCAGTGCATATTATGCCAGAGTAGTCTGTGACTGGGGAGACTCCTCAGTGCAGACATGTGCAGCGCATAAAATGCCAGAGTAAGTCTGTGACTAGGGAGACTCCTCAGTGCAGTGCATAGGATGCCAGAGTAGTCTGTGACTAGGGAGACTCCTCAGTGCAGACATGTGCAGCGCATAAAATGCCAGAGTAAGTCTGTGACTAGGGAGACTCCTCAGTGCAGTGCATAGGATGCCAGAGTAGTCTGTGACTAGGGAGACTCCTCAGTGCAGACATGTGCAGTGCATAAAATGCCAGTGTAAGTCTGTGACTAGGGAGACTCCTCAGTGCAGTGCATAGGATGCCAGAGTAGTCTGTGACTAGGGAGACTCCTCAGTGCAGGCCAGTGCAGCGCATAGGATGCCAGAGTAGTCTGTGACTAGGGAGACTCCTCAGTGCAGGCCAGTGCTGTGCATAGGATGCCAGAGTAGTCTGTGACTAAGGAGACTCCTCAGTGCAGGCCAGTGCAGTGCATAGGATGCCAGAGTAGTCTGTAACTAGGGAGACTCCTCAGTGCAGGCCAGTGCAGTGCATATTATGCCAGAGTAGTCTGTGACTAGGGAGACTCCTCAGTGCAGTGCATATTATGCCAGAGTAAGTCTGTGACTAGGGAGACTCCTCAGTGCAGTGCATATTATGCCAGAGTAAGTCTGTGACTAGGGAGACTCCTCAGTGCAGTGCATATTATGCCAGAGTAGTCTGTGACTAGGGAGACTCCTCAGTGCAGTGCATAGGATGCCTGAGTAGTCTGTGACTAGGGAGACTCCTCAGTGCAGGCCAATGCAGTGCATATTATGCCAGAGTAGTCTGTGACTAGGGAGACTCATCAGTGCAGTGCATATTATGCCAGAGTAGTCTGTGACTAGGGAGACTCCTCAGTGCAGTGCATATTATGCCAGAGTAAGTCTGTGACTAGGGAGACTCCTCAGTGCAGTGCATATTATGCCAGAGTAAGTCTGTGACTAGGGAGACTCCTCAGTGCAGTGCATATTATGCCAGAGTAAGTCTGTGACTAGGGAGACTCCTCAGTACGGGCGAGTGCAGCGCATAGGATGCCAGAGTCCATGACTAGAAAGAAATGCCACCAAAGTAGCAGATGTCTGATTTGTGGTTGTATGTTCATGTAACTTTCACTGAAAATGGTAACTTTAGGAGTCTTCTTACAGACATCATGGCATACAGAACTCTATTTTAGGCACCAGTTCAGCCTACCAACCCACACCATTTGCACAATTTCATCTGTGCACTTTCAAAAGCAATGTATAACTCACCCATAAGACCTCCATATTATGCACCACCTACCAATTAGTTAATTAAAAACTTTAATGGAAAAGCTTACAGGATGCAGTTAATTTGCTGGCTGTCAGGATACAGACGCTGGAATCCCGACAGCCGTCAGTGTAGACAGCCAGAAAACCCGGCGCACAGGGTCTATTCCCACTCTGCTGGAATAGAACATGTGGCGAGCCACCGAGCCCGCAACGTGATGAACCCGCGAGGGGACTCTTTATGGCTGCTGTTGGTATACTGACGTCCGCAAGTAATTCATACTGATCCCAAGCGTACACACCGTCATCTTTAATATGCTGTGATGTTTAGGCTCCAGCCTCTCCAGGGCCTGTCTGTCTGAGAAGCGTTGCAGTCCAACAGATCACATGAGGTAACTGCTTCTGTTGCTGTTACAGGAACAATGGAAAGAATTGTCCAATGAAGATATGGATCCTCCGCCAGAACATACTCCACCGCCACCCAGGCCTCCCAAGCGCGTCACAGAAGCGTTGAATGGCAGGATGCATGAACAGTTCTTCTCACAACAAGTGGTGGAGGAGGTGATAAGACGAGCAGTCAGTACAGTGGAGGAGAGTGTACCGGATGGCATAGCCCACCTTCCTCCTCCACCTCCAATTGAAAGGTAGGTGCCTTAAGTGCTGACATGTGGTGTTTGTGTTGTCACAGTGACCCTGCTCAGTTTTTGTCTGCTGTTGGAATGGTGATGTAAACTGCCCTCAAAAATATTTTAGTTATTTTATACATCCTCCTAATATGATTAGTTACCTTCCTAAAACTAAATGATGGATTTGTCATTCTGCAGCACTCATCAAGACACTGAACTTAGAAAAAGGAATGCTGGCGATCAGGTCCACTCCTCGTCTGACCCAGAAGAAAAGTCTGACAACATAGACAACAAAAGCGACAGCCAGGAATGGAAGTCATTGGTGTTGAATATCTGCATGTTCACTGTGCTGACCGCCGGAGCTATACTCTGCTACAGAGTTTGGTACCATTAAAGGACTCTCCAGTTTCTGCCCTGTCTCTAATAGATTTTTTCACACGGGAGCAAGTGAGACATAGTTGCAACCAAATGAAGAGAGGAGGAAATATTAAAGCTGAGCTTCAGTTTCACAGATCTAAGCTTTAACAGCTGGACTTTTCTCGAGCTCAAGAGTCTCAATGCACTAAGGGGTCTCGAGGATACCCTGAAGTCCCAAGGAGAGATTACTCACATCTCAGGGCCTACATCTATTCAGGAGTAAACACAGATAATGCCAAATATTTTTTTTTTTTTTATGGAATAAAATAGTAGTATAACAACACGTTGTTGTTGGGATTTTTTTTTTTTTTTTTTACTTTTTTGATCAGGTTTTTCCCTTCTGTTTTTAAGAAGACATGAGAGTGTCCTTTTATTTTGTGTTGCAAATTTTTTTTTGTCACAAGTGAAATTTAAGCATGTGACATTTTTCCTTATAACCTAATCAATGGTTCTTTATATCGGACTCACTTTCTGCCCCCCACCCCCTAAAAAAAAAATCTAAAAAAATCAGACACATCAAAGGAATGTATTTTTTATTTTTTCTCTTTCGAGGAGGGTAGGGGGGTTTGTATTATTATAGGTTTTGACTATGGGGTATAAGCAGTGACTCAGAAATTGTATAGAAGATTTTCATTTTTTCGAATTGAAATGAGCTTGTGGGCTGTGCCTGACTCTTAACCTCGATATAACTGTTACAATGGCTTCATTGTCATTTCCATTTTGTAAAGTGTAGGAAAAGTAGCTTTTTTTTGCCCCCTTTTGCTCAGGGTAGGGCAACAGTATTTTTTCACCCCTAACTGTTTTTCTTATTTCCATTTTGTGTTACATGTTGGACTTCTGTTTGCACGTTCTCCTGTAGTACTGACTGATACATGCTTTCCTGCAGAATGCTACAAATAAACACAAAGGAGTTATCCACCAGCATTTCAACCGTACGGTGCCTCAGAAGTGGAGTGCTACAACATCGCACTGCACACATTTTGCCTAGTGTGAGATCGATTGTCGAAGAACCTCTCTCCCTGCCAGCGAAGCCAATATTTATGTCATGGCTGTTCTTAGATCCCATGATTGGTGCTTGGGAGTTTCAAACCACTTACTGGGACTGTCTTAGGTAAACGTGGTTTCAGTTACCACCACAACGGAAGGCCTGTGTCTGTCTGATATATGGCAGTCGTGTCTATAAATTTGTATAAGCTTTTTCTTCTGCCTCTCACATTTATACACAGTACAGTGTTGGGATGTGTAACCAACACAGTTTGGGCGGGGGTGGATAATAATATTTAGTGAACTCTATAATACTGTTTAAACCTGACGCAATACACAAATGCACTTGTGACACTTGAATGTGTTGGAATTATGTGCTGGTCCAATAAAGTTTTATTCTCCCTTCCATTTTTCTGTGTTCAACGTGATTACTCATTGTGGGTGATTATAAGGTAAGGTGTTTGTTTTGTAAGTAGCTTATAAAATCCAACACAGACATTCCATATGCTCCATACAGATAATGATTTAGTTACAATAGAGAGAAGTGAGGAAGAGCGGATAAGCCTGAAGGTATTCTCTACATTGCACAAAAGTCCAAGTTTTAGTATGAGGGATATACTGTATCCATTAATTTCCATGAGGGGCAACTTCCCCCTCCTAGAGCCATACTATGCTCCTGGTTGGAATTGTTCCCCAGATAAATGTACTTATTTTAACAAAATCCAGAAACGCTTGAAAGCTTCATATAAGCAGATGACTGGTCAGAAAACAGAAGTCCCCCCATGTTGGTAATTGGCAGGAGTTTGACCTGAAATGACACCCTTATATGAGTACTGAAAACACTGATTACAAAGCACAATGAATGTGCACAATCATCTGGGTAAACCAGTAATTGTATGTTTTCTGGAAGTGTCAACCTTAACATGTGCACTACGCATCTACCCCTAAGTATATAATTGTGTTACAGGTCAACTTACTGCACATTTACTCTATAATCCCAGGTTCACAACAGTGTTCTTTGTTAAAGTTATTGACCGGAAGTCTTTGAGGCGTTAATAAAAAGATCCTCCACTGCTGAAATCTCATATTTGTGGCAGATTTTTCCATGTTCAAGGGGTGGGCAAAAACTGGAAACATTAGACCAGGGGTTTCCAACCACAGTCATTAAAGCCACACAGTCCAGGTTCTAAGGATACCATACTTGAGCACAGGTGACTTAATTAGTATTTTAGTTATTTTGATTTGTCCAGGTGTTCTCAAGCATGGATATCGCTAAAACTTGGACTGTTAGTGTGCCTGGACTGTTAGTGTGCCTCGAGGACCACGATTTGGAAACTCTGCATTAGACCATATAGGCATTGGAACAGTTAGTGTTGGCACTGCAGTAACATTTGTTGTGCTGATCTGTGTTGTCTTTTGTTTATGCTGTGTACTTCTGGTGTCAGTGCATTTCAGATTGTGATCAGTAACTGGAAGTACTGTAATATGGGAGACGTCATATTTTGAACAAGGGCAGATTGGTGGAGTGCATTTAGTTGGAGCTTCTGTGACAAAAATGGCTGTTAAGTTGGTTTATCCAGAGCAGTAGTGAGCCATACAGCATTTGAAGACATTGGCTAAGAAAAATGTCTGATGCAAAACATAACTAAGTGAACTTGATATAAAAGTCCCATTTTCCACAAAAACGGTCTAACTGGATGTCTGATTCTTGGAAACGCTTAATAAGATCCAATGGGATATGCTTCATGCTGTTCCCTATGTCAGGCCGGAAACTGAATCTTGCAGCCAACGACTATATGGATATTTTTAGACATCCAGATGCATAATAAATTATTGTAAAACAAAGCGCTTGAAAATAAGAACAATATGTGTGAGTGGTAACCTGTTATAAGAAAAAAGGAGTAGTGCAATACCTGAAAGGAAAAAAAGGGGTTAGATTAATGTTTACAGCCCTTTTAGAATGTGCTGCGGATTCCAATTATATTCCTGAGGTTCCAAATGTGCCGTTTAAATGAAGCTGGATATAGGTGAAGTCGGTACCTAACTTTCCCTATACTACCAACCTTGATGAGTTGGTGCAGTTTTTTGTTTTGAAGTGGAGTCCGTGAATGTTAGCGCTAACATTCACGGACTCCACTTCAAAACAAAAAACTGCTTTGTCTCTTCACCAGCACGCTGCTGGACTTTCTCTTCACAAGCCGCCACACAGACCGGGACAGCGATCAGTCATTAAGCGCTGCACAGCGCACGAGTCGGGCGGCCGGAGAGAGCAGGAAGACGGAGCGGGGGAACCAGCCGTAGGAGCACAGAAGCAGACGGACTGCACCAACTCATCAAGGTTGGTAGTATAGGGAAAGTTAGGTACCGACTTCACCTATATCCAGCTTCATTTAAACGGCACATTTGGAACCTCAGGAATATAATTGGAATCCGCAGCACATTCTAAAAGGGCTGTAAACATTAATCTAACCCCTTTTTTTCCTTTCAGGTATTGCACTACTCATTTTTTCTTATAACAGGTATTGTTCTTATTTTCAAGCGCTTTGTTTTACAATAATTTACTAATCGTTTTTTATACAAAGCTGCTAAAGCACTCAAATCCCAGTCACAGCGCGGTTATTTTATTTATTTATCTAGACATCCAGATGCATTCCATGGTCCAGGTGATGGTTCCTAATAATAACAACCCCACAACCAGAAGTGTTCAGTCTTGGTATTAAGATAATTGAGAAGATAATCTCCACCATATCTTAAGCAACTTGAAGCTGTTATTCCAGTGTAGAACATTCCTATCAGAACTTACGAGTCACTTCCAAGAAGGATAGAAGCGTTATTACAGGTAAATGGTGGCCCAACTCCATAATGAAGAAATGTGTGTATTAGACAACTGTTTCTAGTATACAGTATATGCGATGAAGCACAAATCATTGCTTCAGGGTGTGTTATTGATATATGTTCAGCCGTTTCTGATTTCCCATATGCTTAAAGTGTAGCTAAGGCTACAGAGAAGACTAATGGTTTAGGCCTTGCCACTCTCATTTTATTATAATTTGAACTCTAACATGCCCTGATAATTTGCATCCTCGTTTGGTAATCCATATTTCTCTTACGTCCTAGAGGATGCTGGGGACTCCATAAGGACCATGGGGATAGATGGGTTTCGCAGGAGACATGGGCACTTTAAGAAAGACTTTAGGTATGGGTGTGCACTGGCTCCTCCCTCTATGCCCCTCCTCCAGACCTCAGTTTACTACTGTGCCCAGAGGAGACTGGGTGCATTACAGGGAGCTCTCCTGAGTTTCCTGTCAGAAAGTATTTTGTTAGGTTTTTTATTTTCAGGGAGCCTGCTGGCAACAGACTCCCTGCATCGAGGGACTGAGGGGAGAGAAGCAGACCTACTTCTGTGAGTTTCAAGGCTCTGCTTCTTAGGCTACTGGACACCATTAGCTCCAGAGAGATCGGTACGCAGGTCTCACCCTCGCCGTCCGTCCCAGAGCCGCGCCGCCGTCCTCCTCACAGAGCCGGAAGATAGAAGCCGGGTGAGTATGAGAAGAAAAGAAGACTTCAGAGGCGGCAGAAGACTTCATGATCTTCACTGAGGTAACGCACAGCAGTAAAGCTGTGCGCCATTGCTCCCATACACCTCACACACGGCAGTCACTGTAAGGGTGCAGGGCGGGCGCCCTGGGCAGCATATGAACCTCTTTTTTGGCAAAAATATATATATACAGCTGGGCACTATATATAAAGAGCCCCCGCCAGTTTTTAGTATATTTGAGCGGGACAGAAGCCTGCTGCCGAGGGGGCGGGGCTTCTCCCTCAGCACTCACCAGCGCCATTTTCTCCACAGCACAGCGCTTAGAGGAAGCTCCCCGGACTCTCCCCTGCTTATTCCACGGTGAAAGAGGGTTTTAAAGAAGAGGGGGGCACATAATTTGGCGCATATATGTATGTACAAACAGCGCTACTGGGTAAACATATTTATATAGTGTTTTTTCCTGGGTCATATAGTGCTGGGTGTGTGCTGGCATACTCTCTCTCTGTCTCTCCAAAGGGTCTTGTGGGGGAACTGTCTTCAGATAAGAGGATTCCCTAAGTGTGTGGTGTGTCGGTACGCGTGTGTCGACATGTCTGAGGTAGAAGGCTTTCAGGAGGAGGAGAAAATGAATGTGGTGTCTCCGTCGACAACGCCGACACCTGACTGGATGGATATGTGGAAGGTTTTAAGTGCTAATGTAAATTTATTGCACAAAATATTAGAGAAAGCTGAAGCTAGGGAACAGCCAGGGAGTCAGCCCATGTCTGTCCCTATGTCGCAGGGACCTTCGGGGTCTCAAAAACGCCCACTATCCCAAATAGTAGACACAGATACCAACACGGATTCTGACTCCAGTGTCGACTACGATGATGCACAGTTACAGCCAAAATTGGCTAAATGTATTCGATATATGATTATTGCAATAAAATATGTTTTGTATATCACAGAGGAACCCCCTGTCCCTGACACGAGTGTACACACGTATAAGGAAAAGAAACCTGAAGTAACCTTTCCTCCCTCACATGAGCTGAACGAGTTATGTGAAAAAGCTTGGGAATCTCCTGACAAAAAACTGCAGATTCCCAAAAGGATTCTTATAGCGTATCCTTTCCCGCCAACGGACAGGATACGGTGGGAATCCTCCCCTAGGGTGGACAAAGCATTGACACGCTTATCCAAGAAGGTAGCGCTGCCATCCCAGGATACGGCTTCCCTCAGGGATCCTGCTGATCGCAAGCAGGAGGTTACCTTGAAGTCCATTCACACGAATTCGAGTACTTTCCTCAGACCGGCTATTGCGTCAGCCTGGGTGTGTAGCGCTGTAGTGGCATGGACAGATACCGTATCAGCGGAAATTGAAACCCTAGATAAGGATACCATTTTATTGACCCTAGGACATATAAAAGATGCTGTCTTATATATGAGAGATGCTCAAAGAGACATTGGTCTATTGGGTTCTAGAATCAACGATATGTCGATTTCTGCTAGACGAGTCCTATGGACCCGGCAATGGACAGGTGATGCCGACTCAAAAAGGCATATGGAGGTTTTACCTTACAAGGGTGAGGAATTGTTTGGAGAAGGTCTCTCGGACCTGGTCTCCACAGCTACAGCTGGTAAATCCAATTTTTTGCCTTATATTCCCTCACAGCCTAAGAAAGCACCACATTATCAGATGCATTCCTTTCGGTCACAGAGAAACAAGAAAGTACGAGGTGCGTCCTTTCTTGCCAGAGGTAAGGGAAGAGGTAAGAAGCTGCACAACACAGCTAGTTCTCAGGAACAGAAGTCCTCCCCGGCCTCTACAAAATCCACCGCATGACGCTGGGGCTCCGCTAAGGGAGTCCGCCCCAGTGGGGGCACGTCTTCGACTTTTCAGCCACATCTGGGTTCACTCACAGGTGGATCCCTGGGCAATAGAAATTGTTTCTCAGGGTTACAAACTGGAATTCGAAGAGGTTCCTCCTCGCCGGTTTTTCAAATCGGCTCTGCCGACTTCTTCCCCAGAAAGGGAGGTAGTGTTAAATGCAATTTACAAATTGTATCTTCAACAGGTGGTGGTCAAGGTTCCCCTACTGCAACAAGGGAGGGGATATTATTCGACCCTGTTTGTAGTCCCGAAACCGGACGGTTCGGTCAGACCTATTTTAAATTTAAAATCCCTGAACCTATACTTGAAAAGGTTCAAGTTCAAAATGGAATCGCTCAGGGCGGTCATCGCCAGCCTGGAAGGGGGGGATTTTATGATATCTCTGGACATAAAGGATGCGTACCTTCATGTTCCCATATATCCACCTCATCAGGCATACCTGAGATTTGCGATACAGGATTCTCATTACCAATTTCAAACGTTGCCGTTTGGGCTTTCCACGGCCCCGAGAATTTTCACCAAGGTAATGGCGGAAATGATGGTGCTCCTGCGCAAGCAGGGTGTCACAATTATCCCATACTTGGACGATCTCCTCATAAAAGCGAGATCACGAGAGCAGTTACTGAACAGCGTGTCACTTTCACTGAAGGTGTTACAGCAACACGGCTGGATTCTCAATATCCCGAAGTCGCAGCTGGTGCCTATGACTCGTCTGATCTTCTTGGGCATGATTCTGGATACGGACCAGAAAAAGGTTTATCTTCCGACGGAAAAGGCTCAGGAACTCATGACTTTGGTCAGAAACCTATTGAAACCAAAACAGGTGTCAGTGCATCTCTGCACTCGAGTCCTGGGAAAGTTGGTGGCATCTTACGAGGCCATTCCCTTCGGCAGGTTCCATGCGAGGACCTTCCAATGGGACGTACTGGACAAGTGGTCCGGGTCACATCTACAGATTCATCAGTTGATCAAACTGTCCCCCAGGGCCAGGGTGTCTCTCTTGTGGTGGCTGCAGAGTGCTCACCTTCTAGAGGGTCGCAGGTTCGGCATTCAGGACTGGGTTCTGGTGACCACGGACGCAAGCCTCCGAGGTTGGGGAGCAGTCACACAAGGAAGAAACTTCCAGGGTCTTTGGTCAAGTCAAGAGACTTGTCTTCACATCAACGTCCTGGAGCTGAGGGCCATATACAACGCCCTTCGTCAAGCAGAGACCTTGCTTCACGACTTACCAGTTCTGATCCATACAACATCACCGCAGTGGCTCATGTAAACCGCCAGGGCGGCACAAGGAGCAGAGTGGCAATGGCGGAAGCCACCAGGATTCTTCGCTGGGCGGAAAATCATGTAAGCGCACTGGCAGCACTGTTCATTCCGGGAGTGGACAACTGGGAAGCAGACTTCCTCAGCAGACACGATCTGCATCCAGGAGAGTGGGGACTTCATCAGGAAGTATTCGCACAGATTGCAAGTCAGTGGGGACTGCCCCAGATAGACATGATGGCGTCCCGCCTCAACAAAAAGCTGCAGAGGTATTGCGCCAGGTCAAGAGACCCTCAGGCGGTAGCTGTGGATGCCCTAGTGACACCATGGGTGTTCCAGTCGGTCTATGTATTTCCTCCTCTTCCTCTCATCCCAAAGGTGTTGAGAATAATAAGAAAAAGAGGAGTACAGACAATTCTCATTGTTCCAGATTGGCCGCGAAGGGCCTGGTATCCGGAGCTACAGGAAATGCTCTCGGAAGATCCGTGGCCTCTTCCTCTCAGAGAGGACCTGTTACAACAGGGGTCCTGTCTGTTCCAAGACTTAACGCGGCTGCGTTTGACGGCATGGCGATTGAACGCCGTCCCCTAGCGGAAAAGGGCATTCAGATGAGGTCATTCCTACTCTAATAAAGGCTAGGAAGGACGTGACAGCTAAACATTATCACCGTATATGGCGAAAATATGTTTCTTGGTGTGAGGCCAGGAATGCTCTTACGGAAGAATTCCATCTGGGCCGTTTCCTTCACTTCCTACAAACTGGAGTGAATTTGGGCCTAAAATTAGGCTCCATTAAGGTTCAGATTTCGGCCTTATCCATTTTCTTTCAGAAGGAATTGGCTTCTCTCCCAGAAGTACAAACTTTTGTGAAGGGAGTGCTGCATATTCAGCCTCCTTTTGTACCTCCGGTGGCGCCTTGGGACCTTAACGTGGTGTTGAGTTTCCTGAAGTCACACTGGTTTGAACCACTTAAAACGGTGGAGTTAAAATATCTCACTTGGAAAGTGGTCATGTTGTTAGCCTTGGCTTCGGCTAGGCGAGTGTCGGAATTGGCGGCTTTGTCTCATAAAAGCCCCTATCTGGTTTTCCATATGGATAGAGCGGAATTGCGGACCCGTCCTCAATTTTTGCCTAAGGTGGTTTCGTCTCTTCATATGAACCAACCTATTGTGGTGCCTGTGGCTACACGAGACTTGGAGGATTCCGAGTCCCTTGATGTGGTCAGAGCTTTGAAAATTTACGTGGCCAGAACGTCTAGAGTCAGAAAAACAGAAGCATTGTTTGTCCTGTATGCAGCCAACAAGGTTGGCGCACCTGCTTCAAAGCAGACTATTGCTCGCTGGATCTGGCACATGCGACGGCTGGATTGCCATTACCAAAATCAGTCAGGGCCCATTCCATTAGGAAGGTGGGCTCGTCTTGGGCGGCTGCCCGAGGGGTCTCGGCACTACAGCTGTGCCGAGCTGCTACTTGGTCGGGTTCAAACACCTTTGCAAAGTTCTATAAGTATGATACCCTGGCTAAGGAGGACCTTCTGTTTGCTCAATCGGTGCTGCAGAGTCATCCGCACTCTCCCGCCCGTTTGGGAGCTTTGGTATAATCCCCATGGTCCTTACGGAGTCCCCAGCATCCTCTAGGACGTAAAAGAAAATAAGATTTTAAACCTACCGGTAAATCTTTTTCTCGTAGTCCGTAGAGGATGCTGGGCGCCCGTCCCAAGTGCGGACTACTTCTGCAAGACTTGTATATAGTTTTGCTTACATAAGGGTTACGTTCTAGTTTTCATCGGTCTTGGACTGATGCTATGTTGTTTTCATACTGTTAACTGGTTAGTATATCACAAGTTATACGGTGTGAATGGTGTGGCTGGTATGACTCTTGCCCTTGGATTAACAAAAATCCTTTCCTCGTACTGTCCGTCTCCTCTGGGCACAGTTTCTCTAACTGAGGTCTGGAGGAGGGTCATAGAGGGAGGAGCCAGTGCACACCCATACCTAAAGTCTTTCTTAAAGTGCCCATGTCTCCTGCGGAACCCCTCTTTCCCCATGGTTCTTACGGAGTCCCATCCTCTACGGACTACGAGAATACCAAGGTTCTGTAATATGGATTCTGGGATTCACTAGCAATTGTAGTTCTTGTGTAAAGCACGTTACAGGACTTCAAATTCTTTTAAGACCACAAAACCAGTCACTTGTAATAATGGAAAATTCCTTGCATACAACTATTTTGTAAAAAATAAAATCTGTGTTTCCTAACCATCTTGTACTGCATGGACCTCTAATTGCCATTAAATGCACCTGTGGGGCAGCCTCTCGGGCTCGGTGTATGGCAGGAATTCCAATTCCCGGGTGGGATCCGGCATCTCTACCTGCTCGGTGTATGGCGGGAATGGATCTATTGCACATTGGGGAGCAGGATATGCTGGAGCAAGTCCCAAGGTGGCGTAGCTAGATAACAGATAATGTCTGCCAGGGTAACAGATCTAGAAAGCCAGCAGGCCCACAACTCTTTAATGTACGCCCTCTACCATACGCAGAAAAGTGAAAAAAATGTATATCTACAATTGATTTTAGATTTAATGTATACAATAACTAGATCTCTCTAATGAGCTATATAGTTGTATTTGCTCATGCGATGACATTTCTTTTGTACTGTCAAAGGTATTAATACAGCATGCTTTTATTGACACATGATATAGTTACAGAACAATTACATACATCCTGGGCTGTGCAGTTAATCACTTTAGTCTCTGCTTAAAACAACATGATTGTAAAACTCAGAATTCTGCTGTTTGGCCGCTCTCTTCTCATACCAACGCTACATACCTGCGGGACAGCCCCAATCTCCCTTTACCTGGGAGGGACATGTCACTGCTGTAGGAGACACTCATATAAACTGTGTGACGAGATCTAAATGAAACCATTCCCTGGAACAGGCTGGTTTGTGTACACAGCTGTTGGTGTCTTTGCTATCTACTAAATAAGCCAACTTTTACCCCTTTATCAGCCTGTGGTTGACCATTCATGGACTGACTGACTGTCTCTATGTGCTGGGAGTTTGTTGTAAGCATCTAACTTATTGTTTCTGTAATTTATCTTACTAGATTACTCCTGGGCCCGGAGCAAGTACCTGCTTGTTCTGCTGTTAAGAAACACTAATACCCCTTTCACACCGCACAAATAACCCGGTATCGATCTGGCATATTGCCGGTACGGTGTGCGGTGTGAAAGGGCTTAGCCGAAATTGCGGGTCGCCTGACCCGGCAATTCAACCCAGGTATAAAGCAGTGTTGAATACCGGGTCAGTGGCTGCGTAAACGGGCTCCCGGGTCGATGCGTCCCGGGACCCATTTACTACAGCAGGAAGAGGCGGCGCGGAGATGATCTCATCTCCCAGCACCACCTCCGCTGCCGGCTCCACCCCCAGCTGCTATGGCAACCCGCCTGGCATATTGCTGGGTCGGGGAATCCTGCAGCAGCTGCCAATGCCGGATCCCACCCGGGAAGGACCAGTTTCCAATTCCTGGGTGGGATCCAGCATTGGCAGTGTGAAAGGGGTATAAGCCTCTCTGTGATAGTGTGGGCAGAATCATAGTGGAAACAATTGGTTTACTCCTTGACACATCTGACCAGAAAGGCCCAGGCTTTATGCTTGTAAAACAATGAGGCAGCTGATTCATTTTTATTTTCGCAGAGCAGCTATAGAAATGAAACTTTAACAATGAGAGGGCCTAATTCAGACCTGATTGTAGCAGCAAATTTGTTAGCAGATGGGCAAAACAATGTGCACTGGGGGGGCAGATATAACATGTGCAGAGAGAGTTAGATTTGGGTGGGGTGTGTTGAAACTGAAATCTAGATTGCAGTGTAAAAATAAAGCAGCCAGTATTTACCATCTGCTAACAAATTTGCTGCTACGATCAAGTCTGAATTGAATTAGGCCCAGAGTGCTGTCTTATTTTATGCTTCCATCTACTGGACAGTTTTGGTAGAACATCCTATTACAGCATTTAAAAGAATACTGTCTCACAGTAATGTAGCCCATACACTTGTGAGATATCGGGTACAATCCTTCGATTTCGACCGCATCTGTGAGAGAAATTGAATGATTGTATGCACATTTAGGGTACCATGCGACGCAATGCGCGGGCACGACGCTCGAATATCGTGTCTCATGATAGTATGTGCCGCACTTAATAATTATCGCATCGCAGTGCGATCGCATGTGTTTTTAAAAACACGTGATATATCGCAATGCGTGATAGGCACCCGCGCTCCCACTCGGCGGTGAGATGCCCAACACGTAATTACCATGCGATCTGTCGCATGGTAATCACTTTGGCAGTTCAGACGCGATTTCATCGCACCTGAACTGCCGGTGCGATGCCCCGCGATGTCGCGTCGTGGGGCATTGCACAAGTGTATGGGCACCATTAGGCTGGCAGTAAGCAGCCGTAACTGAATATTGGTATTTTCTTTTATTACTTGACTCCTCACCAGAGCTATAGGAATTGCGCCATGAAGATATTTTTCTGGGGTAAATTGGCAAGATCCTCAGTCCCAGCTGAAAACTAGAACTTTGTGATGCTGTTGAGGGGGCACTGTGGCTTATTAACTGGTCCTCCTACAACCAAGGGGTGCACAGGCTGATCCATTCCAAACTGGGTGGTTAGTTCATAAATGTTTAGCAGTAAAACACAAATTTAACTAAAAAAAAATTTAACTTTATTTCATAGTTGTGTACCAAAGTTAAATATACAACATGGAATGTATAAGGATTTAATATACACAGATATATATATATATATACTATACATTTTCTGTAACCCAGTCAGAATTGCATTCATTACCAACAGCAGTGGCTGGATATATTCCCCAACACCACTCCTTCATTCACACACTCAGTATCTCTCACTACAATTCATTATGTACAGGTTCTGTTCTAACAGGAAATACAGGTGTGTTTTTATTTTTTATATATATCACAACTAACGTCTCAGGCTTCAGTAGAGCAATGTGTACATTAGAGAGACACAATTGACTCCGCTACATAAGCCATATTTTGTTCTTCGTTTATTGCTTTATGCTTCAAGAATAAAAATTATTAAACTAGTAAGAACACATAAAAACAGTCCCACAACACTCTACTGAAGACAAAGGGCACTTCACTGGAGCTCTGGGAACCATCAGTCTTTGGTCTCAAGTTCAACATGTTTAGATACAGGCCAAGCAATATACCACCTACTGTATATCAGTTTCTTGCATGGACTCTGTATAAAGACGAACTAATGGCAAGTTGCTCTGGCTGTTAGGCGCGTTTACAAAAGACGTAGTCAGGCCTTCATTTAGTCTTACTTTGTACATGTATCATCAGTAATATTGGAAATAATTTGACATGCTGTACAAATGTACTGTGCTGTAGTTACATCCGGTTTTCAGGAGCTAAGATATTGAAAATGATGATACAGGTATGTTTAACTGGGTAGAAGCTATGCAATTTTTTCCTTTAGGAGTGTTAAAGTAAGAAAAGTCCTGAATCTGTATCCAACCTTCTGCCAATCATAGTCCTCAGAATACTGTGATCTCTATCTCTCCATCTATCGTCAACGTTTCCTGTAGTTCGCGGCAGATCTTATCAGTCTTTCCAAAAACTTGTCTTCCTTTTTGACCTAGAACACAATCACTAGTTAAAACTCACACACACACACACAAAACAATATCTCTGTTCATATGGAATTGAGAGACCACTTTGGGTGGTCTGTCAATTCCATAACCCCCTTTCCCGGCTGTCACTCATTGTTGTATTGGCAAGTGTTTGTGTGTGTGCACACGATATATCCATGGAGGAGACATCGCTCCATGTGTGGGGGCCACTACTCTTTGCTTTCTGGAGATGTCAAACAAGAAGTTTGTCTAGTTGTGTGGGGAGTCGGAAGAAAAAAAGACCTCAAAAGGCCTACTCCTAGAGTACTGCTGTATTTAGCCGTAAATTAATAGGTGAGGGGATATCGTGACTGTCTTTGATACAAGTGCTATTGTGAGGTATATTCAATTAAGGTCGGATCCATTCCGAGATGCATCTGTCAGAATGGATCCGACAAGGGCTATTCAATGCCCATCTCAATTCGACTTTAAAAAAGTCGAATTGAGATGAGGGACCGGAGAGGGAGGAGAGCCGCGGGCAGACGGGGGACAGCAGCGCTGCAGGAGGTTGTGGCACAGCCGGCAGACCTCACGGCAGCGTCCACCCGGCTCCAGCAAGCAGGACCTACTTGCTGGAGCCGGGTGGACGCTGCTGTGAGCGGCGGCTATGACACATCCTCCTGCAGCGCTGTTGTCCCGTCTGCCCGCAGCTCTCCTCCTCTCAGGTCAACTTTTTTTTTTTAAGTCGAACTGAGATGGTCGGAAACGGGGCCAAAACCTGTTGAATTTGGCCCCGTTTACCTCAGAAGTACGCGAATCGGAAGCTAAACCGCCAATTCACGTACTATTTGACAAGTCGAATTCCCCGACTTGTCGAATAAAAATGCTCGGGACTGAATATGTCGGAACCCCTTACGACCTGAAAAAGTCAAAAACTGACGTCTTTTCGACAAGACTGCAGTTTCGACCTTAATTGAATATACCCCTATATGTGTTTATCAATGAGATCCAAATTTCTATAGTGTAGTTTTCATTAAGATCCACCCGACAAAGGTGACAGGGCTTTCTGTTGTGTCTGCTTACCACCACACACTTTGGCCAATGTCTGCTCAATTCATTAGGAATACTGTGGCCAATACAGAAGATGTTTACCCCTGCATTTCTACCTGTAGTCTAGTATTTGTGGGAGGTAGGGAGAATGAAGATAGCCATGAGGAGAAATCAATAACTAATGCTCTGTTGCCCCAGGACTGTACTATAAAATATCACATCACAGGAAGAATGTCCCTATAAAACAAGGCTTTTGAAGAAAGGTTTTCAGTAATGCTTTCGGTCCACAGGTCATAACTAGCACAAAATTTGTGTTTCATACCAAGCATTGCTCATCCTGTTTTGTTGTCTCCTATGGGCTTTGTTCAATGCTGGCCATACTACACTATGTAGATAAAAGTGATTGGACACTGACAGTAAATAGAACAAGAGTTTATTGATGTCAGTACTTTGCAGGTCCACCACGTGCAGTGATTACTGCAGACACCCTTCTTGGCAAACTGTCCACAGGTTCCTGGGCAACAGCAGACGGTATGTTTTGCCATTCAGCCTTAAGTACTGTGAACTATTGTGACACTGAAGAAAGTCGAGTCAGTCTAGAACGCACCCATCGCTTCAAAACATCCCAGAGGTTCTTAATGGGGTCACGATCTGGACTCTGATCTGGCCAATTCATCCGGGTTAACGAATATTTTATTTCTGTTGCGGGGTACACTGGGCTCCACTAGGAATAACATCAGGGTGTAGAGTAGGATCTTGATCCGAGGCACCAACAGGCTCAAAGCTTTGACTGTTCCCAAGATGCACAGCGCCGCCTCCGTGCACAGGAGCTCCGTTTGTAAGTTGGTGCCATGCAGTAAGCAGGCAATCAACAGGGGGGCTACTCTTGCAGCCTATATTATAGCTTAATTTCAGAAGACAGAAGAAATTTGAAGACTTCAAGGGCTGCAGCTTTCCTGAATGTCAGATAGACATCCTCTGCTGCAGCTTCATCACTCCCCCAGTGGCGCTATATACTCTGGCGCCCTGGTTGCCGGGCCACTACAGCGGAGGCTCCGGTGTCTTTCCTGTCACTCACACACTCGCCGCTGTCCACCCGGATTGCGTGGCCGCAGGTACATGGGGAGGTAAGGGGTCTCTTTGGCCCGCTTTTACCGCGATCCGGCGCAGCCGTGGGGGGTGGGCCGCGCGCGCTGGTGTGGACATTGTAAAGGGCAGCTGCTCCACTAGTTACCGGGACGCAGGGCACAGGTAGGGGTTTTTCTCTTATAAAAACCAGTATTTGACAACCCGCAGTGCCCGGTGGGGAAGCCAGCAGGGGGATAAGGCCTAACCTGTAGCCCCTCTCCCAGCCCCAGGGCGCCATTTGGGTAAATGTTCCCGCCCTGGAGCTGCATATCTCTCCCTCACTCCCTGTCAGCTGCCATCACACTGGAGCTGCGCTGTTTCTGGGACTGCTGGGGCAAATCCTCCTCTGTAAAGCCGCCTGCTCGCCAGCGCTGTGCATTTTACAGGACACTTAAGTATTCTACCTGTTACGGGACAGTGTTAGTTAAGAAAGAGTGCATACATTCAGGGCTGTGTGGTACCAACACCCTATGATATACATCCAGTATCTACTGTGTTTTGTTATATCTACTGTTTACATATATAGCTATACTGAGTATTACTTTGTATTGCTAGTCCGGTGCAGTTTTATGGTGTATAATTTCTGCATGGTACGCTTGTGACTATATATGTGTGTGTGTGTGTGTGTGTGTAGCTGCTGCGTGGCTGCCATCTCAGTTATTTCACTCAGCTTGCTACTCCTATATATTGTAATCTGAGGGGGCTAAGTACGTCAGGTTTATAAATTGATATAGGCATTTCACAAGATATACTTGCTGTGTATTTTTCTTTGTGATTTATAGTCACCATATATCTTGTGGATCCCGGTTTGTGCTGCGAAAAGTCACACAACTCTGGGAGTTCTTGCTAAGGTATATCGCTGCTAAGATTGTACTAGGTTGCCTGATATTGTGCTTCTCATTATGTCAGCTACACGAGGCAACGGAACTGGGGCTTCTCCCACATTGCGTGGTGGTGGTGATGCTGCAGTCACTTTTGAGGATAACATGGCAGCTGAGGGTTCAGGGGGTTCCTTACCCCCCAGTGGTTCTGTAGCATCGGGGGCAACTAATGACCCACCTTGGGCTACCTTCTCCACATTGTTGAATACACTAGTAACTAAACTTGCACCCCCTGTGGGACCTCCTATGCCACTGCAGCAATTTATGGTCCCTGCTGTCAATCCGCCGTGGGCAGATCAAATCTCACAGTTACAGCACTTGAACCGTTCACTGACTAAACATAAGTCTCACTCTCGCCCACCTAAGACTAAGTCGTCTTCTAAACGGGCCGCTGCATCCTCACAATCCACCGCAGTCCCGGACACATCATTTGAGGAGGATGGTGCGTATACTAGAGATGAGCGCCTGAAATTTTTCGGGTTTTGTGTTTTGGTTTTGGGTTCGGTTCCGCGGCCGTGTTTTGGGTTCGAACGCGTTTTGGCAAAACCTCACCGAATTTTTTTTGTCGGATTCGGGTGTGTTTTGGATTCGGGTGTTTTTTTCCAAAAACACTAAAAAACAGCTTAAATCATAGAATTTGGGGGTCATTTTGATCCCAAAGTATTATTAACCTCAAAAACCATAATTTACACTCATTTTCAGTCTATTCTGAATACCTCACACCTCACAATATTATTTTTAGTCCTAAAATTTGCACCGAGGTCGCTGTGTGAGTAAGATAAGCGACCCTAGTGGCCGACACAAACACCGGGCCCATCTAGGAGTGGCACTGCAGTGTCACGCAGGATGTCCCTTCCAAAAAACCCTCCCCAAACAGCACATGACGCAAAGAAAAAAAGAGGCGCAATGAGGTAGCTGTGTGAGTAAGATTAGCGACCCTAGTGGCCGACACAAACACCGGGCCCATCTAGGAGTGGCACTGCAGTGTCACGCAGGATGGCCCTTCCAAAAAACCCTCCCCAAACAGCACATGACGCAAAGAAAAAAAGAGGCGCAATGAGGTAGCTGTGTGAGTAAGATTAGCGACCCTAGTGGCCGACACAAACACCGGGCCCATCTAGGAGTGGCACTGCAGTGTCACGCAGGATGTCCCTTCCAAAAAACCCTCCCCAAACAGCACATGACGCAAAGAAAAAAAGAGGCGCAATGAGGTAGCTGTGTGAGTAAGATTAGCGACCCTAGTGGCCGACACAAACACCGGGCCCATCTAGGAGTGGCACTGCAGTGTCACGCAGGATGGCCCTTCCAAAAAACCCTCCCCAAACAGCACATGACGCAAAGAAAAAAAGAGGCGCAATGAGGTAGCTGTGTGAGTAAGATTAGCGACCCTAGTGGCCGACACAAACACCGGGCCCATCTAGGAGTGGCACTGCAGTGTCACGCAGGATGTCCCTTCCAAAAAACCCTCCCCAAACAGCACATGACGCAAAGAAAAAAAGAGGCTTTTTACTGATATTTGGTGTTTTGGATTTGACATGCTCTGTACTATGACATTGGGCATCGGCCTTGGCAGACGACGTTGCTGGCATTTCATCGTCTCGGCCATGACTAGTGGCAGCAGCTTCAGCACGAGGTGGAAGTGGATCTTGATCTTTCCCTAATTTTGGAACCTCAACATTTTTGTTCTCCATATTTTAATAGGCACAACTAAAAGGCACCTCAGGTAAACAATGGAGATGGATGGATTGGATACTAGTATACAATTATGGACGGGCTGCCGAGTGCCGACACAGAGGTAGCCACAGCCGTGAACTACCGCACTGTACTGTGTCTGCTGCTAATATATAGACTGGTTGATAAAGAGATAGTATACTCGTAACTAGTATGTATGTATAAAGAAAGAAAAAAAAACCACGGTTAGGTGGTATATACAATTATGGACGGGCTGCCGAGTGCCGACACAGAGGTAGCCACAGCCGTGAACTACCGCACTGTACACTGGTTGATAAAGAGATAGTAGTATACTCGTAACAATTAGGATGACACTATGACGGTATAAAGAATGAAAAAAAAACCACGGTTAGGTGGTAGGTATATAATAATAAATAATACAATTCTGGTCGGACGGACTGCCTGCCGTGTGCCGACACAGAGGTAGCCACAGCCGTGAACTACCGCACTGTACACTGGTTGATAAAGAGATAGTAGTATACTCGTAACAATTAGGATGACACTATGACGGTATAAAGAATGAAAAAAAAACCACGGTTAGGTGGTAGGTATATAATAATAAATAATACAATTCTGGTCGGACGGACTGCCTGCCGTGTGCCGACACAGAGGTAGCCACAGCCGTGAACTACCGCACTGTACTGTGTCTGCTGCTAATATAGACTGGTTGATATTTAAAGAGATATTAGTAGTATACAACAATACTATACTGGTGGTCAGGCACTGGTCACCACTCCTGCAGCAAAAGTGTGCACTGTTAATTAATATAATTGTACTCCTGGCTCCTGCTAACAACCTGCAGTGCTCCCCAGTCTCCCCCACAATTAATTATAAGCTTTTAATTTATACATTGATGACTGTGCAGCACACTGGGCTGAGCTGAGTGCACACAGACTGAGTCACACTGTGTGACTGACTGTGCTGTGTATCGTTTTTTTTTTCAGGCAGAGAACGGATATAGCAGAGAGAAGTGAACGGATATATTATATTAAATAAAAGTTAACTAGCAACTGCACTGGTCACTGACTGTGGTAAACTAACTCTGTCTGCGACTCTGCACAATCTCTCTCTATCTAATCTATCTATCTCTATTCTAATGGAGAGGACGCCAGACACGTCCTCTCCCTATCAATCTCAATGCACGAGTGAAAATGGCGGCGACGCGCGGCTCCTTATATAGAATCCGAGTCTCGCGATAGAATCCGAGCCTCGCGAGAATCCGACAGCGTCATGATGACGTTCGGGCGCGCTCGGGTTAACCGAGCAAGGCGGGAAGATCCGAGTCGCTCGGACCCGTGGAAAAAAAAGTGAAGTTCGTGCGGGTTCGGATTCAAAGAAACCGAACCCGCTCATCTCTAGCGTATACTGATCCCACAGACACTGACTCTGATGTTTCTGATGGGGAGGGTAAGTCACTGGCAGATGTCCCTGATTTGATTGAGGCTATCAGGCTCATTCTTCAGGTCTCTGATGATCCTGAGCCTGTTTCTGTCTCTAAAAATCCGGACAGATTTAAACGTTAGAAAGTGGTTAAACAAGTTTTACCTCCTTCTCAACACCTAACGGACATACGTCAGGATTCCTGGGAAAACCCAGGTACGAAATTCTCACTGCATAAGAGACTGTTGGCTCGCTATCCTCTCTCTGCGAAGCTATGTAAAAATTGGGAAACTCCTCCGCATGTAGATTCTCATGTGGCTCGCATGGTAGTTTCCTCAGCTCTTCCAGCAACTACCGTCACCTCTCTGAAGGAACCGACGGATAGACGTGTGGAGGGTTATCTAAAAGCGATTTATACCCTAACGGGGGCTGTGCATAGGCCAACCATTGCAGCAACTTGGGCTGCTGAAGCTGTTGAAGCATGGGCTAAGGAGCCTGAGGCGGAGCTGCCTTCCGACATTTCTGATCATGCCAATGTCTCTCATATATTGCCACGGCTTCTCTGTACCTTTAAGGAGGCGGTTTCTGATGCCGGGGTGCTGGCGGCCAAGGCTGCTACTACGTCCATCTTGGCTCGCCGTATCCTGTGGTTGAGATCCTGGTCGGTGGATATGGATTCTAAGAAAACCCTGGAGGTGCTTCCTTTTAAAGGAGACATTCTTTTTGGTGAAGACCTGAATAAGATTGTGGCTGATCTGGCTACTGCTAAAACAGCTTGCCTACCTAGTACGCCTCCTTCCGCACAGAAGGCTAAAAGTACTTTCCCTTGGCTCTTTCGTCCTCCAGTTAAAGCAAAAGGACAGGCGTACCCGAAGCAGACTCGTACTTCCAAACCTGCCAAGCCCAGACCGAAGCGGGCCTAGGGCTGCCCGTCAGCCTGCTTTCAAAACTGACAAGCCTGCCGCATGACGGGGTGTGCCTCCCTCTGGGGGATCCCAGGGTGGGGGGCAGACTTCTAGGTTTTACCCAGGAATGGGTGAAGACCTCTTCGGATACCTGGGTAAGGGAAGTTGTCACTCGAGGTTACGCCGTACCCTTCAAGAACCGTCCCCCTCATCGATTTTGCCTGACAGATGTCCCTTTGGATCCGATGAAGGCAAACACTCTCCATTTGGTGGTACAATCCCTCCTGACCACAGGAGTGGTGGTACGGGTGCCTCTGGCTCAGCGAGGCAAAAGGTTCTATTCACCGCTGTTTCTAGTCCCGAAACCGAACGGGTCCTCACGGCCCATTCTCAATCTCAAGTCCTTGAACAAGCACGTGAGGATCTCCAAGTTTCGTATAGGAAACTCTTCGCTCTATTGTTCTGGCCTTAGAGCCTAGGGACTATATGGTCTCCCTGGACATACAGGATGCCTACCTGCATATTCCTATTGCAGTGCCTCATCAGCAGAACCTGAGGTTCGCGGTGGGCAACCTTCACTACCAATTTCGGGCATTACCCTTTGGTTTGACAACGACTCCCCGAGTTTTCACCAAAGTAATGGCGGTCATGACGGCTACACTCCGCCGCCAAGGGGTCACGATCCTGCCGTACCTGGACGATTTGTTAATCCTGGCAAATTCCCCAGAAATTCTCCTGTGTCATCTAGATCTGACTGTCCAGGTCATGACAGCCCACGGGTGGCTTGTCAACTGGAAGAAATCATCCCTGGTTCCTGCTCGGAGCATGGTACACCTGGGAGCGTTATTGGACACCCACAAGCAGCGGTTATTCTTGTTTCAGGAAAAGGTCATGAAACTTCAGGACAGGATTCGATGCTTCCTATCTCGTCCGCAAGTGTCGATTCACTCGGCAATGCAAGTGCTAGGTCTCATGGTGTCGGCTTTCGATATGGTGGCGTATGCTCCATTCCATTCTCGCCTTCTGCAGAAGTTAATTCTGACCAAGTGGGACGGCCTGCCTCACGGATCAGATCTCACATGATCTCTTTGTCTCCGGAGGTCCGCCTGTCACTGAGCTGGTGGCTTCAGGACCATCGATTGAGCAGGGGCCGTCCCTTCTGGATATCCAACTGTGTCCTGCTGACAACGGATGCCAGTCTGAGAGGTTGGGGCACGGTGTTGGAACAACACTCTCTTCAGGGGCGGTGGACCGAGGAGGAGTGTCTACTCCCGATAAGCATTCTGGAGCTGCGAGCAGTGTTCAATGCGTTGACAATGGCCCAGCATCTGATACAGAACAAGTACAATCGGACAACGCCACCACGGTGGCGTACATCAATCATCAAGGCGGCAGTCGAAGCCGCATGGCAATGAGGGAAGTATCAAGGATTCTTCAGTGGGCAGAACGCCATCTGACGGCCATATCCGCAGTGTTCATTCCGGGGGTCCTAAACTGGGAAGCGGACTTTCTCAGTCGTCACGACGTACATGCTGGAGAATGGAGTGTCCATCCAGAGGTGTTTCATCTTCTCGTGGACCTGATGGCGTCTCGACACAATCACAAGGTTCCGGTCTTCGGAGCAAGGACAAGGGATCCTCAAGCAGCTTTCATGGATGCTCTGGCAATTCCATGGAACTTTCGGCTGCCGTATGTGTTCACTCCTGCCCAGAGTAATACGGACAAGAAGGAGGAAACCTACTTCTGTTCGCTCCAGCGTGGTCCAGGCGGCACTGGTTCTCCGATCTACAGGGCCTCTCGTTGGATCGTCCCCTTCTACTTCCACAACGACCAGACCTCCTCGTTCAGGGCCCTTGTGTTTACCAGGACTTGACCTGTCTGGCTTTGACGGCATAGCTCTTGAAGCTTCTGTCCTAAGGGCCAAGGGTTTTTCTAAGGCGGTCGTTCAAACTATGTTGAAGGCCCGTAAGCCGGCTTCTGTTCGGATCTACCATAGGGTCTGGAATGCTTACTTTACTTGGTGTGCGTCTCATAATCATGATGTTTTCAAGTTTAGTACGGCCAAACTATTGGCCTTCCTACAACAGGGCCTGGACTTAGGCCTTCGTCTGGCCTCCCTCAAGGTTCACATCTCTGCCTTGTCTGTTTGGTTTCAGAGAAAGATTACTGCCCTACCTGATGTTCATACCTTCACTCAGGGCGTGTTGCGGATTCAACCTCCTTATGTTCCACCTGTGGCCCCTTGGGATCTGTCGGTGGTTCTGGAGGCCTTGCAAGAGTCTCCGTTTGAACCTCTTGCGTCTGCGGACCTTAAGTGGCTCTCCCTTAAGGTTTTATTTTTGCTGGCTATCGCTTCGGCTAGAAGGGTCTCGGACTTGGGTGCCTTATCCTGTAAGTGCCCCTATCTGATTTTTCACTGTGACCGGGCGGTTCTTAGAACGCGTCCGGGTTATTTGCCCAAGGTGGTGTCTTCCTTCCACCTTAATCAGGAAATTGTGGTTCCGGCCTTTAATTCTCCTGAGGCGTCATCTAAAGAGCGGTCTTTGGATGTGGTACGGGCTCTCCGTATCTATGTGAAGGGAACTTTCTCCATTCGGAAATCCGATTCTCTTTTTGTACTGTTTGGTTTTCACCAACGTGGCTGGCCTGCTAACAAGCAGACCTTGGCCAGGTGGATTAGAATGGTGATTGCACATGCTTATGTACAGGCTGGTCTGCTGGCTCCTGCTACCATCAAAGCCCATTCTACTCGATCTGTAGGACCTTCTAGGGTGGCCCGCCGTGGTGCGACCCTTGATCAATTGTGCAAGGCGGCTACGTGGTCCTCAGTGAACACGTTCATAAGGTTCTATGACTTTGATACCTCCGCCTCCCAGGATGCTTTCTTTGGACGCAGAGTTCTTGTGCCCTGTACAGTGCGTCCCCTCCCATAAGGAACTGCTTTAGGACATCCCCGATGTTATTCCTTGTGGAGCCCAGTGTACCCCGCAGCAGAAAACGAGATTTATGGTAAGAATTTACCGTTGTTAAATCTCTTTCTGTGAGGTATACTGGGCTCCACAAGGTGCCCACCCTGACGCACTTTGCTTCTTTGGGTTGATATGGCATTAGCTGCTGACACCTTCCCCGGTGGTAGTGAGTGCGTGGGTATGTGGCTGTTTATGATTGTCGTCTCTAGTACCTGCTACTGCATTGGGCTGGTTAACAAAACTGAGCTCCTGTGCACGGAGGCGGAGTCATAGAGGAGGTGGCGCTGTGCATCTTGGGAACAGTCAAAGCTTTGAGCCAGTTGGTGCCTCGGATCAAGATCCTACTCTACACCCCGATGTTGTTCCTTGTGGAGCCCAGTGTACCTCGCAGAAAGAGATTCAACAACGGTAAGTTCTTACCATAAATCTCGTTATAGCAGTTCAGCATCGCCCTGGAAACATGACATTGCGCAGCCTATGATGATCCCCTTTTCAAACTCTGTTAGCTCTGCTGCAGGAGCACACCATTGCACTTACAAATACGCAGGATGGGGGTCCAATCACTTGTCTATATAGTGTATATATCAGGCCTGGCCAACCTGTGGCTCTCCAGCTGTTGTGAAACTACAAGTCACAGCATGCTTTACCAGTTGATCGGTGGGAGGGTTTGCTGAGACTCGTAGTTTCACAAAAGCTCGATATCACAGGTTGGCCAGGCCTGCTATAGATGCTGCAATATCAGGGAATCGGCCTACAGCGTGCAAGCCAAAAAAACTGCCTTAATGTCTCGTAGTGATACTATTGGATTGAATCAATGTTTACGTCTAAGCTGTTCTTCATCTGGGTTATGATTTACTTACCAAATGACACAATGGTTTCTCTAGCTGTGTTTCTCACCTCCTCCACTTCTGACTGGCACAAACATGCAATCTGGTCAATGCTGGCAGTGCCCTGGCAATGGACAAAAATAAATAAAAGTTCAGTGTGTGATATTTCTGGTCATTTTTCACCTGAATTATAAAACATTTGGGGAGTGCAGGGCACCTTGTCCTGCAAAACTGCAATATTTACAGAATTTGGGGATTGGCCCTAACACAGTTTTAGAATGCCATAACAGAAAAACTGGCAGGGCATGATGGGAGATGTAGTTCCGCAGCACATGGAGGGCTAGATGTTGCCTACCCCTAATTTCATTTCCTCCTGTCTAATGCAATATTCTCAGAGATGACTAGTACAGTGTTCAAACGTATTGCTCGGCGATGTGTGTTATTTTCAATATGTGCAATGCTGTAAAACCAGATGTGTCATACAGATGTCAGTTCACAGTTTGCGCTGTACAATAGTTATAGTGCTCTGAGAAAGTGCAAACTGACACACTGACTTGTTAGCAATACTCAGTGTATAATCATGATGTGATGTGAGAAAATGTATGATATAATGAAGTACAACTCATGGCTGGAGCATATTCAGTATGCATTCCACCTGATATGGTCACGACACGACGGGTGGTCTTCAGTATGCTGACTGACGGGATCCCGGTGCACAGTATACCGGCGCCGGGATCCCGACAGCCGGCATACCGACACTAATTCTCCCTCGTGGGGGTCCACGACCCCCCTGGAGGGAGAATAATACAGGTTGAGTATCCCTTATCCAAAATGCTTGGGACCAGGGGTATTTTGGATATCGGATTTTTCCGTATTTTGGAATAATTGCATACCATAAAGAGATATCATGGTGATGGGACCTAAATCTAAGCACAGAATGCATTTAAGTTACATATACACCTTATACACACAGCCTGAAGGTAATTTTAGCCAATATTTTTTATAACTTTGAGCATTAAACAAAGTGTGCCTACATTCACACAATTAATTTATGTTTCATATACACCTTATACACACAGTCTGAAGGTCATTTAATACAATATTTTTAATAACTGTGTGTATTAAACACAGTTTTTGCACATTGAGCCATCAGAAAACAAAGGTTTCACTATCTCACTCTCACTCAAAAAAGTCCGTATTTCGGAATATTCCGTATTTCGGAATATTTGGATATGGGATACTCAACCTGTATAGCGTGGTGCGCGTAGCGCGCCACTGTGCCCGTAGCGTGGCGAGCGCAGCGAGCCCGCAAGGGGCTCATTTGCGCTCGCCACACTGTCGGTAAGCCGGCGGTCGGGCTCCAGGCGCCGGTATGCTGGTTGCCGGGAGCCCGAACGCCGGCATACCGTAGTGAACCCGGTCACGACATCTAAACTGCACCGTTGTGAGATGGACACTTACTTTCAGATGTTTCAGTGCCAGGCAAGCTGACCTCTGCAGTTTCACGTCACTGTGCGACAAGAGCTCCGTGTAATACAGCACTGCCTGGTGAGGTGGGAAAACGCATAAATATCAGGACAGAACTCATCACAATGACCAGACACACACCATATTTGGTGCATGGTGCTCTGTTAGCGAAGGGTTATAAAACATTGGGCTTTATGATTGGATTTAACCGATTTCCTACAAATCCTGCCTCGCCTCCAGTATGTGCAATTAGGCACTATCATTATTACTTCCTGCCCAGTGGTGTTACGCTTACACTGCCAACAATGGGGGGTATTCAGTTACCCTAACTATACCCCTTAATGAGTTTCCTCACCAGTCAAAGCTGCTGCACTCTACTTTCTTACAGGAAAACTCAACCTATGGATTTCTTTATTTCACTACTTTTTGACCTCCAGGGAGGTTTAGCTATTTTGTGTAATCATTGTGCTAATGTTATGAGCAGATATAGGAAATAATGGGAAAAAAAAATCAATAAACATAAGAAACAATATAAAAGAACTAGGCCTATATCAGCTTGATTTGATGCTCAAATATGACCTTCGAGAAAAAATACATAAACTTCCTGTTCCCGCTTTGGACAGTGAGTGTATTTCACAAGAAGAGAACAGAAGATACACTGATGAAGAGAAGGTGATTTTATCTGGGCAAAGAGGTAGGAATAGAATTGCGGGGAAGGGGGGCAGGGGGAAGGGGACGGCTCCCCTCCTCACACACAAACATGAGAGGCGCCAGTCAAAGTACTGGGTTGTGGGGTGCAGTGCGGCTGCTATCTAGGTACAGCTGCCATCTCTGTCAGGATGGAATAAACCCCTTTCTGGCTGTTTCACCTCCTCCTTCCCCACAACCCGTCTCCGCCCTGCACCCAGCTCTTACAGTATGTGGCTAGTTACGGTGGCCTGGTTCCTCTCTTTAGGACCAGCCCAGCACCCTTCTCACCTCCAGCTTCATATGCCCCGTCTTCCCCTTCAGCTCCAGCTTAGTCCTCTCTCTCCCTTCTTGCAGCACCCCCCACCCCAAAGATAAATAGAAAGAGATATCTATATAATTTTATATTGATATATTCCTATCAGGTAATGGTGTAGCGGGTAAGTCCAGTTGCCCCTAAGGCGGTGACAATCAGCACTGTAGGGGCACTAAGTGAAAAATTCAATTATCTCTCTACCCCCCAAACATAAAAACATTGTGGCACCCCTGAATCTGGGGGCCCCAAATGTGGAACGTTGCATACTGTATATATGTGGCTATTCAGTGAAAACAGGCTGTAGACTAATTGTGACTCAATACAGAGGTTCCCAAATGCATTCCTGTACCCTAGCGGTCAAAGTTTTAAGTATACAATCTAGCCAATATTATTTGCTTTTCATGGTTTAATTAGATCTTTATGAACCTGCACACACAAGCAAGGCTGCTAATGATAATAAGGATGTGATCAGTCAGAAGTGTTGTTCTGGGTCATGGTCTATGTCGGGTCACGGTTCTTACCTTCTGCTTAAAGCGTTTGTTTGCCGCCGCCCTGCCGAGGAATCTCGCAGCCACTTTGCACAGCTTCACGTTCTCATCCATCTGAAAAGCAGCCACAAGTCTCAGAAACTGTGGCAGAGGCTGGAGCCGTGCGATCTGCTTTGCTTTCAATTTTTTAATCCTCTTGAGACGCCCAGGAAGTTGTAGCGCACCGATAAGAGTGACTGTGGAGGGAAAGAAAAGATGTTCTGTACAAGGCAGTCAAAATTAAGTTATCATCCTGACAGAATCATAGTGTGCTATAGATAGGCATTGTATTTTGTTTTAGCTACAAAAACATTTGTATGGCGCTTGTTACAAAGTGAAATGTAGCTACTCTGTAGTGGCGTTTAACATATATCGGATTTGCAAACTGAGGGAAACCTTAGTCCCCACTTTGGACGGGATCCTGTCATGTGACCAGAGCTCGGGATCTCAGCAGTCACCATGCTAACGCTGGGATCCCGAACAATCACAATGCCAGCACATAGAATGTTGACCCACAGGCACTATTCCCACTTGTGGGTGTCCACGACACCCAGAGAGTGGGAATAGAACCTGTGGCGAGCCCGCAAGGGGCTTTGTTGCACTCGCCCTCCCCACCCCCTCCCCTCACGTCAGCATTCTGCTGCTGGGGTTGATATGCTGACTGCCAGGATCCCCAGCACCGGCCTCCCAGCCCCAACCCCTTCACACAGATGTGTCGATGTAATAAGTTACTACAACCATTGGTGTATCTACCCCTACAATTACAGTAGGTGTCATCTTCATTGCAAACCTGTTGGGTACTGTATCTTTCACGCAATTGTTGTGTCTAGCACAGGCTATGCCCTCATCCGGTGACCTTTGTAATGAAATCATTTACCTTCTCTTGTAAGAGCAGCAAAGTGTTTCTCTAGATCCACCACATGGTACTTCCGCAGATAGCCGTAAAATAAGAAGATGGTGACAATATTGTCAGGAGTCTCATTCAATGCCATTATCCCTCCAAAGCCAAATATCTGCTCCAGTGCTCTTCTGAAAACTGAGAGGGAAAACTAGGCATTAGCCAGGGCACCAGCACACCCACACAGAATGGTTAGGACCATGCAATGTAAAGTAAAATGCAGGGTTTTAATTTAATTTTATTTTAACATTACTCACGCATTTGGAGAATAGATTTTTATATAAGATAGATGTATAATGTTTTTTTGTTTTTTTTGGTACTTGAAGAAAACAACATTGAATAACAACATCTGAGGCTAGTTGCTTATTTACAGTATAAACAAAACATATCCTACTGTATTTATTAAACGCAAATGATTACTTATTAACTTGCATTTCTCTTACGTCCTAGAGGATACTGGAGTCGATTTAGTACCATGGGGTATAGATGGGTCCACTAGGAGCCATGGGCACTTTTAAGAATTTGATAGTGTGCGCTGGCTGCTCCCTCTATGCCCCTCCCACCAGACTCAGTTTAGAAAATGTGTCCGGAGGAGCTGGTCACGCTTAGGGAAGCTCCTGAAGAGTTTTCTGCCTTTATTTTCTATTTGTTATTTTCAGGATGGTCTGGTTGGCACCAGCCTGCCTGCTTCGTGGGACTTAGGGGGGTAACGGCCAGCCTCCTGAGGGAACCATTCACAAGCCCCACCACGGCAAGTGTACATTCCCGCAGCACGCCGCCACCCCTAACAGAGCCAGAAGAAAGAAGAGTGGTGAGTGTTATGCCAGTGTCCCGGTTAGCGGGTCGCCGGCTATTATGGCGACATGAGGGTACGGAGCGCAGCAATGAGGAGCAGGCTGTGTCTCCAGGCCCAGATCAGTGCAGGCTGCACCGCTATGAGGGGCGAGCTGAGTCATCCTATACAGTACCCACACTGGCAAATCCGCTTACAGGGGCTATGTCCCACTGTTTAGGCATCTCAGCAAGTTTAAAATAAAACCGGGAAGACCGCGCGCCATTAAGGGGGCGGGGCTTCACTATGAGTGGCTCCAGCGCCATTTTCCCTCTGCAGTTCTACACTGACAGACTGGCAAGGATACACACTATATACTCTGTGTCTCCCTGGAAAGGCTCTGTGTGGGTTAACTGTGTCTTAACCTTTCCTGTGTGTGTGCTTCACATTTACAATGTCAGGCAAGGAGTGTGTTTCATGCACGGCAGAGTGTCTTTCTTCCTCAGGGGGATCACTACAGTGTACTCAGGGTAGTACACATTCTCAGGCTAGTGGCTCCGAACCAGCATGGTTGGATTCTCTAAAAGGGATGATCTCAAATATTTTGACTAAATTATCCCATAATGGAAGAGAGACGCAATACTTAAGGGCAGTCTGTCGATGACCTGATTTATACAGATTCAGTTCCCATACCGGCGTCTCAGACCCCTACCATTTGTCTGCAAAAGCGTACACTGGCCCAGATCCTGCAGGCTGACACTGATGATGACGTATTAGACGCGGAGGTGGGTGAGGTGGACTCAGGAGGGGGGGGGTGTGTGCTGCTCTATCCGAAGGAATACACGCCTTGATAGAAGCTATTAGAGGCATCCTGCACATTCCTGATAAGGTGACAGAGGAGGATGAGGAATCTTATTTTAATGTAAAAAAGAAATAGTCTGCTACTTTTCCTGCATCAAGAGAGTGTTGAATTCCCTATTTGAAGAGACGAGTTAATCCTGATAAGAAATTTCAGATCCCTAAAAGGTTACTCACATCCCTTTTCCTCAGGATGATAGGAAGAAATGGGAAAATCCACCGATTGTTGATGCATCGGTATCTAAGTTATCACGCAAGATAATCTTACCTGTCCCTGGGGCAGCCTCCTTAAAGGACATGGCTGACCGCAAGATTGAGACCACTCTCAAATCTGTATATACAGCTGCTGGGGTGACCCAAACACCCACTATTGCTTGTGCATGGATCACTAGGGCCATTGCAAAATGGTCAGGTAATCTAATTGAGGGATTAGATTCCTTTCTAGGGGGGAGGTAGTTTTACTCCTACAACATAAACATGACTCTGCATATTTTATGGTGGAGGCCATAAAAGAAATTGGCTTGCTCAACGCACGCACCACTGCCATGGCAGTGTCAGCACGCAGGGGCTTATGGCTATGCAAGTGGACTGCGGATGCGGATTCCAGGAAGGGTGTGGAAAGCCTACAATTCACATGTGAGGCCCTATTTGGAGATGAACTGGATACGTGGATAGCCAAGGCTACGACGGGTAAGTCTAGAGATCTTCCTTCCGCAGCCCCCCCAGTTAGGAAGACCTACTCGGCTCCAACTTTGCAGTCTTTTCGGACAGCCAAACTTAAAAATAAAACCAGAGGTTCTTCTACAGCCTCCAGAGGCAATAGAGGTAAACCCAGAAAATCAGCAACTGCAGGTTCACAGGAACAGAACTCAGGTTCTGTTTCCTCAAAGCCTTCAGCATGACGGTGAACCGCACTGCCTGGAGGACAGGCAGGTGGGAGCCCAATTAAGAGATTTCAGTCACATATGGGCGACATCATGCCAGGATCCCTGGGTCAAAGATCTTTTCCCCCATGGGTACAGGCTGGAGTTTCAGGAACTCCCACCTCAGATTCTTCAAATCAGGCTTACCAGCTTCTCAGGAAGCAAGTATGACTTTACAGGAAGCAATTCAAAAACTGGTACAGGCTCAGGTCATTGTTCCAGTTCCACCTCATCTGCACAACAAAGGTTATAATTCCAACCTGTTTGTGGTACCGAAGCCGGACGGTTCGGTAAGACCCATTATAAGCCTCAAGTCACTGAACCCGTACTTACGGGTGTTCAAATTCAAGATGGAGTCTCTGAGAGCAGTGATCGCAGGTCTGGAACAGGGGAAGTTCCTGGTGTCTCTGGATATCAAGGATGCGTACCTTCATATTCCAATCTGGCCGCCCCATCAGGCTTATCTAAGGTTTGCATTACAGGACTGTCACTACCAGTTCCAGGCCCTGCCATTTGGCCTCTCCACTGCACCGAGGGTGTTCACCAAGGTAATGGCAGAGATGATGTTTCTCCTCCGCAAACAGGGAGTGAACATAATTCCGTACCTGGACGATCTGCTGATAAAGGCACCATACAGGGGGAGGTTGTTGGACAACATTGCCCTCTCAACTCGTCTACTCCGGGATCACGGGTGGATTCTGAACCTACCAAAATCTCACCTGGAACCAACACGGAGGCTTCCGTTCCTGGGGATGATACTAGATATGGAGGCAAAAAGGTATTCCTTCCATTGGAAAAGGCTTTGGTAATCCAGACGATGGTGCGGGATGTTCTGAATCCAACCCGGATATTGGTGCATCTATGCATTCGCCTTCTTGGGAAGATAGTAGCCGCTTACGAGGCACTGCAGTACGGAAGGTTTCACGCAAGGACCTTCCAGCTGGATCTGTTGGGATAAATGGTCCGGATCGCATCTCCAAATGCACCAGAAGATACGTCTGTCGCCAAGAGCCAGAATTTCTCTTCTGTAGAGGCTTCATGCTTCTCACCTGACAGAGGGCCGAAGGTTCGGGATTCAAAATTGGCTTCTGCTAACCACAGACGCAAGCCTCAGAGGTTGGGGAACAGTCACCCAAGGTGAACAGTTCCATGGAAAATGGTCAAGTCAGGAAACCATTCTTCCAATCAACATTCTGGAACTAAGGGACATATACAACGCCCTTCTACAGGCATCACAGTTTCAAGATCAAGCCATTCAGGTTCAGTCGGACAATGTGACGGCAGTAACGTACATAGGGGGTCATTCCGAGTTGATCGCTAGCTGCCGTTGTTCGCAGCGCAGGGATCATGCAAAAAATCGCCACTTCTGCGCATGCATACGGTGCACACTGCGCACGCGCGGCGTACTTTCACAAAAGCCAATGCAGTTTTACACAAGGTCTAGCAACACATTTCAGTCGCACTGTTGACCGCTGAGTGATTGAGAGGAATGGGACGTTTCTGGGAGGTAACTGACCGTTTTCAGGGAGTGTGCTGAAAAACGCAAGCGTGTCAGATACAAACGCAGGCGTGCCTGGGGAAACGGGGGAGTGGCTGGCCGAACGCAGGGCGTGTTTGTGACTTCAAAACAGGAACTAAATAGTCTGAAGTGATCGCAAGGTAGGAGTAGATCTGCAGCTACTCAGAAACTGCTTGAAAAAAATGTTGGCGCTGTTCTGCAATCCTTTCGTTCGCACTTCTGCTAAGCTAAGATACACTCCCAGAAGGCGGCGGCTTAGCGTTTGCACTGCTGCTAAAAGCAGCTAACGAGCGATCAACTCGGAATGAGGGCCATAAACCGGCAAGTCGAAACGAAGAGCAGAGCAGCAATGTCAGAGGTAACAAGGATTTTCCTCTGGGCAGAAAGACATGCAAGAGCTCTGTCTGCAATTTTCATTCCAGGAGTGGACAACTGGGAAGCAGACTTCCTCAGCAGACACGACCTCCACCCAGGAGAGTGGGGCCTTCACCCGGAGGTGTTCGGGTGCTTGACACGTCGGTGGGGGGTTCCTCAAATCGATATGATGGCCTCTCGTCTCAACAAGAAGCTCAAGCGGTATTGTTCCAGGTCGAGAGACCCACAAGCTGTGGCGGTGGACGCTCTGGTGACTGCATGGGTTTACCAGATGGTGTACATGTTTCCACCACTTCCATTGATCCCAAGAATTCTCAAAAGAATAAAAAGAGAAGATTCAAGCAATACTCATTGCTCTGGACTGGCCAAGAAGGGCCTGGTACACGGGTCTACTGAAGATGCTCTTAGAGGACCCGTGGCCTACACCTCTTCGCGAGGATCTTCTGCAACAAGGGACGTTCGTCTAGCAAGACTTACCACAGCTACGTTTGACTGAATGGAAGTTGAGAGTCAAATTTTAGCCCAGAAAGGGATCCCAAACAGGGTTATTGCAACTTTGATCCAAGCCAAAAAGGGAGTAACGTCTAAACATTACCACCGTATTTGGAAAAATACGTCTCTTGGTGTGAAAACAGGGAATTTTCTGCGGTGGAATTTCAACTGGGACGTTTTCTCCTTTTTCTGCAGTCAGGGGTGGACGTGGGCCTACGCTTGGGCACCATAAAAGTCCAGATTTTGGCCTTGTTCATTTTCTTCAAGAAACAATTGGCTTCCCTCCCGGAGGTTCAGACGTTCTTGAAGGGTTTACTACACATCCAACTGCCCTTTGTGCCTCCCATGGCACCCTGGAATCTCAACGTGATGTTGCGGTTTCTACAATCAGAATGGTTTGAGCCTTTACAGGAGGTTGACGTAAACTATCTTACGTGGAAAACCGTCACACTGTTAACCTTAGCTTCAGCAAGGTGTGTGTTGGAACTGGGGGCGTTGTCTCACAAAAGACCCTATTTGATTTTTCATGAAGATAGAGCTGAAGTCAGAACTTGTCAGCAATTTCTTCCTAAGGTGGTGTCTGCGTTTCATATCAACCAACCTATTGTGGTTCCGGCGGTTACAGACACTTCTGCTACTTCAAAGTCCTTGGATGTTGTGAGGGCTTTGAAGGTCTACATGAAGTGGACAGCTCGTCACAGAAAATCAGACTCGCTGTTTGTTCTCTATGATCCCAATAAAATTGAGTGTCCTGCTTCAAAGCAGTTTATTGCTCGCTGGATCAGGCATACTATCCAGCATGCTTATTCTACGGCAGATTTGCCGGTTCCAAAATCTGTACAGGCCCACTCTACTAGGTTGGTGGGTTCTTCCTGGGCCGCTGCCCGGGGTGTCTCGGCTTTACAGCTCTGCCGAGCAGCTACTTGGTCAGGTTCGAACACGTTTGCTAAGTTCTACAAGTTCGATACTTTAGCCTCTGAGGACCTTCAGTTTAGTTAATTAGTTCTGCAGGAGCCTCAGCACTCTCCCACCCGGTTTGGGAGCTTTGGTACATCCCCATGGTACTAAATGGACCCCAGTATCCTCTAGGACCTAAGAGAAAATAGGATTTTAATTACCTACCGGAAAATCCTTTTCTCGTAGTCCGTAGAGGATACTGGGCGCCCACCCAGTGCTTCATGTTTTCCTACACTGTTACTTGTTAAGTACTGTTGTTGGTTCAGCTGTTGCTGTTCCTCATCAAGTTTGGTTAGCATGGTGTTCCTCTTGTTGTGTGTGTGCTGGTTCGAATCTCACAACTGTCCTTTAAATCATCCTTCTCTCAAGGTATGTCCGTCTCCTCTTGCAGTTTCCTAGACTGAGTCTGGTGAGAGGGGCATAGAGGAAGGAGCCAGCGCACACTATCAAATTCTTAAAGTGCCCAAGGCTCCTAGTAGACCCGTCTATACCCCATAGTACTAAATCGACCCCAGTATCCTCTACAGACTACGAGAAAATTATTTCATCATGTATTTTTTTGTGGACTGAGTAGTGTGGTGGTAATTACTATAGGTAGAACAGGTTATGTGGGTGGTGATGGAATTCGATAAGGTAGCCTGTAGAGGTGAGTTTTCACAAAATGCTTGAAGATTTAGAGACTAGAGATAAGCCTTATTGTGCATGGGAGTGCATTTCACAGAGTGTGTGCAGCCCAGATAAAGTCCTGTAATTTTGAGTGGGAACAAGTAATGCGTGTGGATGATAGATGCAGATCTTGTGCAGAGTGGAGTAGTCGAGCTGGGAGATATTTAGAGATGTGTGTAGTTGAACCTTGTGTGTAAGTTGGAGTCCTCTTCTGTGAGTTAGAGGATTTTCTATAATGTATCACTACAGATAAGATTTCCGTATGTTACAGAAGAGGTACTTCAGTGGTCAGCGATGTGCAGCTGCTCACCAAGAATTACTCTAACCAAACATCTATGGGAGATCAGGGAAAATGTGCACTGTTGGTGGCGTTACAATTGTAGCGTTACAATAGGTTTTTTTGGCAATTTGTGCCCATCGCCACTAACTGAACTGCCCCCAAAGTTTCCAGTTCAAGAAGTGTCATTTTTGCGGAATGTTGACTCTACTCTCCTATCGTCTTTCTCTGTTTTAATAATAGCTAATAATCAGGATTCACTTTTAAATATATGTTTATACAGGTTGAGTATCCCATATCCAAAATGCTTGGGACCAGAAGCATAAAATGAGATATCATGGCGATGGGACCCAAGTCTAAGCACAGAATACATTTATGTTTCATATACACCTTATACACACAGCCTGATAATTGTAACCAATATTTTTAATAACTTTGTGCATTAAGCAAAGTGTGTGTACATTCACACAATTCATTTATGTTTTATATACACCTTATATGCACAGCCTGAAGGTCATTTAATATAATATTTTTAATAACTTTGTGTATTAAACAAAGTTTGTGTACAGTGAGCCATCAGAAAACAAAAGTTTCACTATCTCACTCAAAAAATTCCGTATTTCGTAATATTTTGATACTCAACATGTATTTGCTTTCATTCTTGTAAAGCAGGCTTTTTCAACCAGTGTGCCGTGACCAGTTGCAAGGTGTGCCGCGGAGCCAGAGCAGCTTCCTGCACCTTCAGAGTGACCTGTTGTCCCGGGCTCTTCTTAGAGGATCAGTCATGCTCCAACCGTGACCTATGCCTTGAAGACTCAGCGGTGTGATATCATAGGTCACGGCCGCCGCGTCTCACCACCCAGCCAGCCCACCCGCATACACATATTCCAGTTCCTGCCTGCATACACAGCTTTGCTTGGCCACCCACATCTACACCAGCCCGACAACCCGCTGCTCAGTATTCACAGAACTCCACTATGAACAACCTTGAACACTGAGGGACAGGGAGAAGGACAGCTAATTGGTAGGGGCAAATATTTGTTAGGTTATTTCTCCTGTGGGGAGCAAAATGATTTATGGATTTATGGTGGGAATAATGTGAATAATTCATGTGAGAAGCAATAGGATTTATGTGGGGACTAATGTGATTGATTTATGTGGGGAGTGATGTGATTGTTTTTTCTGTGTAAGCCAATGTATGTGTGTATTTTTTTTTTTTTTTTTTACTGTGAGGGCCAATGTGCATTTTTTGTTTTTTTCTGTGGCGAACTGATGGTGTGCCTTGGCAATTTTAAAATATTGTTCGGTGTGCAGCGAGTAAAAAAAGGTTGAAATTCACTGTTGTAAAGGATGGATCATTAAAAGTACTCAATTATTATAACCTTGTATTAGCCTTCTTGCTGTACTATCAGTGGGAGGACCTTGGACAAGCTGGTGTCAAACGTACCAGGTAAAAGTTTAAAGTATATATAATTTTGGTGCTTGTAGGTGGATATTTAATAAACATAATTATCTCCAAAAAGAGATCATTATCTTTTTTCTAGTTGAAGTTGCAGCACAGTGCAAAATTCAGATGGGGGAGCCACACCAACTGCCAGTGAGTCCCAGGGCAGCAATGTTTGGCAGTGTGTGGAGTGGCAGTTGGTGTGGTTCCCCTATTTGAATGTTGGACTGTGCTGCAACTGCCACTATAGAAGAGATATTTAATTATTATAATTTTTTTTAATTAAATATCCCCCATAGTCTTTTACAGATGTGTTCTCCTACATCCTAGCTGCAGTCACGTTAAACAGCCCTTCTAGTCATGACATGCCGTGGCATGACTCAGTTGTGCCAAGCATCTTTGTGTGCAATTTTTTCAGTTGAAATGCATTTTATTCACATCACTATGTGAACAGGACACACAAGTAGCGTATACTGATTAAAATGGTATGCGACATGCCCATATTCTGTGTGCAACCGTGGCTGAATCTGCATATGCAATGCTACGCTACAGTGTTTTCCTGGAAATCACTAACGTAGCGTTTCGACTCACGGCAGGCATCCTGTGGTGCATAGCGTATTGAGGCTAGATGTATGAGGACACATCTGTAAATAAAAAGCGTATTGTTATGTGAGGCTGAAGATGTGCTGGGCATGTATGCAATACAGAAGTAAACACGTTTGTTAATGTGTAGACCAGAGTTTCCCAAACGGTCCAGGTTTTAGGTGTATCCATGGCTCAGCACAGATGGTTAAATCAAACTCACTGAGGTACTAATTAAGTCACCTGTGGCCAAGCATGGATACACTTAAAACCTGACCGTTGGGGTGCTTTGAGGACCGCGTTTGAGAACCTCTGGTGTAGACTAAAGGGCCCTACACATGTAAAGATCCGCCCGCGAGCTGCCCGACGGCGGATTCGGCCCACAGGGACGACCCGGCGGTGGGGGGGCAGTGAGGGGGGGGGGGTGAAGTTACTTCACACACTTTCCCCCCGTCACACGGCTCCATAGAAGTGCAGGCAAATATGGACGAGATCGTCCATATTGGCCTGCATGCACAGCCGACGGGGCACCAGCGATGAACTAGCACGGGGCCGCGCATCGTTCATCGCTGGTGACTCCACACTCAAAGATATGAATGGTATCTCGTTCATTAATGAGATCGTTCATATCTTTGAGTGATATCTCCCAGTGTGTAGGGCCTATAATACTGCTGCCTATTGATATGACATATATATGTAACGAAGATCTCTGAATTCTATTATTATGTGGAATTTATATCTGGTTACTGTTATCATTCAGGGTGCTGGGGGAAACCAAATGCCTTTTTTTCTTGCCCATTGATATGGAAGGAAGCCATTTTGCAGATTTAATGATCGTGTTTGACGTTTTCAAAAGAAATGTGTTTATTTATTTCTATATTTGGTTGATTCTTTAGTAAAAAATGCCTACTGGTGTTTTTTTCCCAATAACTGGGAAATCATATACTGAGCTATGACAAACCAGCCAGCTAACACATCAGTGAATTAGTTACTGTTCATACACCCTCAATCATGGCATTTATTAAGGGCTATTTCTGTATTGTCACCATACAATGCACCACTGTGCAGTGATAGTTTGCAAACAGTGTCTCCAGTATTTTACAGACATCTGTGGACAATTTTCATTTATTTTATCTTTCAGTGCAGAAATTTTTTTCCAGGGCCCGTTTTAACTCAACAAAATCCTGTAAACTAGGGAAAAACGGCATCATCTGCTGCCTGGACCGTAGCCCGCACAGTGCAATGACTCAGGCTGATTAATGCCTCTAACACTGATGGGGGCACCCGGGAAAGTAATAGCACGAGTACGGGAGGGCCAGGAGAAACCGCTTGATGATTCCTGCAGATTGCTCATTGTTTCATGAAAAGAACACATCCCCCGCAGAGAGACCCTCAGTGTGGGCAGCCACTATTAATTCAGCAGATATCCTGAGTCTGTGAAATACAAGGAGACAGGTACATACACAGCAAGTGTAATGTGATCTCTGCTGGATGGCTGAAGGACATGTCACTTCCCCTGCAAGGAAATGCATCGCGTTTCACATGCACTCATATGGACAGTCCATTCCACTAATCACATCTGCAGACCCAATTAATATCCCCCAGAATCTTTTTTTTTTTCCCATAGATAAAAATTTTATATTTATACTTTGGCAAGGTTTTCTATCCACTACTTTGAAGCATCATATTTTCTGTGGTAATTTAATAATAATAATAATAATAATAATAATAATTTATATATCACTTTTCTCCCAATAGGACTCACAATGCTTTAAATTTGCATTTACAACACAAAATAAAAATAAGCTTAACAAAGACAATAACTAAGCATTTGGGTTGAATATTTTTCAGGAACTAAAGAGACATTAAGGAAATGCATGAGTAAACCATAAAGTCTTCAATCTAGAAAGGAGGCCTCGCGAAGTGAGTTCCATAGTGTCTGAGCCACAGTGCTGGAAGCTCAACCCCCAGATGAATTCAGGGAGATTCTAGGTACAATTAATAGTTCATCGTCATCAGATCACAGTAATCGAGCAGGACAGTAAGGTTAAGAAGCTGCTTCCAGTACTCTGGCCCCTGGTCATGTAGGGATTGACAGTCCGTAAACCAATCTAGAACAGATTTGCCATCTCACAGGCAGTCGTGAGTAATGTCTGGAACTCACCCCATACTGGGGTCTGTGGATGGATACAATGAGGCAACCGGGCAGTCTGTGCACCCCACACTAACACTACATACAGCTTCCTTTCTCTAATATCAGAGGTCCATTGTCATATTATTATACGTAGATAGATATAATAACCTTAGATTTTACTGGGATTGGGGGACATCGGTTTTCATTTTGGGGTGGGCCAGGGAACCTAGAGGACATAAGGGTTGATTCATGTGGGGCTCTGATATCAACTACTGTTCTACAAGTATGCAGCAGACAAAACACCATAAAGGGGGTACTGACGGGTGAGATGTGTGCTGAGCGATCTTAACACAGACGGCTCAGCACAGCGCGGGGGGCCGCTCACTTCACAGAGCAGTGAAGTGAGCGACCCGCTAGACTGAGCCTGCATGCAGGCTCAATCAAGCACCGGCGATAGCTGGGGGGCATACACACGGCAGATCCGTGCTTAAATCTAAGCAATCTAGTCAGATTGCTTAGATTGTAAAAAAGGATCTCTCCGTGTGTACCCCCCTTTATACTGCTCCTTATCTTCAGCATACTTTACAGTGTCTTCTAAGAAAGAAAATAACTGTATAAGCAAATCGACAACTACTTCAGCAACTGAGGACAGTAGGTGGGCAGAAAAAACGCTTTATGTTTGAGCCCTAGCATCACAAGTCCCTGTTTCACTGTCTCATATAGAACTGAGGGACAAAATGCTGCAGAGTGACGTGTTCTAGAGTGACATGTAAACTGCTTTTCCTACTGAATCAGAGCAGGGGGCTGAGACACAAAAACATGAATTCAAAGACGCTCATCTGGCAATAGCCTTTATAGGAGTCAGTTAGGAATTGTAGGAGAAGGAAACCCCCCAACAAGGTACGGCTTAATGCTTGTGACACAATATCATACATCAAGATAAATATATATTGTATACTACTGTATATTTTCCAGGAAATATGTAATCTCGCTCTTTCTCCAATGGCATTTCCTATATAAGACTAACAAAAGAATAGGGGTGTCATATGTAGCACACATTCTAATAGTTTTCTCCTTGTATGTAACAAAAAATGTTTATTTTATAAATAGTTGTAGATCCATTATATATCACTTCTACCCCATGGGGGGTCATTCCGAGTTGTTCGCTCGTTGCCAATTTTCGCTATACTGCGATTAGTCGCTTACTGCGCATGCGCAAGGTTCGCAGAGCGCATGCGCTTAGTAATTTACACAAAAGTTAGGTATTTTACTCACGGCATAACAAAGCTTTTTCATCGCTGTGCTGATCGTAGTGTGATTGACAGGAAGTGGGTGTTTCTGGGCGGAAACTGGCCGTTTTATGGGAGTGTGCGGAAAAACGCAGGCGTTCGAGTTGCAAAACGCAGGAGTGGCTGGAGAAACGGGGGAGTGGTTGGGCAAACGCTGGGTGTGTTTGTGACGTCAAACCAGGAACGAAAAGGACTGAGCTGGTCGCAATGGCTGAGTAAGTCTGGAGCTACTCAGAAACTGCTAAGAAATTTCTATTCGCAATTCTGCGATTCTTTTGTTCGCACTTCTGCTAAGCTAAGATTCACTCCCAGAGGGCGGCGGCTTAGCGTGTGCAATGCTGCTAAAAGCAGCCAGCGAGCGGACAACTCAGAATCACCCCCCATGTGCAGTACATTGTACCCCCAAAACATCTGCATGTCCGAGGTTTAGCCAACCACATTGCCAGTGTTGCATATTACTAAAGAGAAAGTATTAAGGTGTTATAAATAAAAAAAATGTATTGTTTAAAAATTCAGTTTTGGCAAATTATGGTAAATATTTCCAAATGTAGTGAATATACTGCAAAGTAAGATTCATGTGAATTTATAAAGTGAAACGGAGTATAAGTAAAAAGTTCTAAGAATTTATCTTTGTCTCAGTTTTTTTTTAAACATACTGTAACATAACACCTTCATCCACTCGCCTCTGCATATTTATAAGGCTGTGAGTGTAGAGAGTCTGGACCAACAGAAGGTACTACGCCGACATATTTTGTACATGAAGCAAACCACAGTAAATCCAAGTCAACTATGAAGTAAGTTTAGAAGACCGGTTTATCCAACTAAAGAAACTAGATCCATCTTGTAGTTGGTTGAATTATCTAAAGGACCTGGGCCTTATTCAGATGTGGTTGGAGTTCCGTCCTGTGACAAAGGATGACAGCAGACTGTCAGAGTTTGACAGTCTGCTGGTGTCTGGTGGGAGGGGGGGGGGGGGGGTGGCAGTGACGGCCCCTGTTTGTGAAAACGGAGGTGTGTCGCCGCCATTTAGGGGGTGGAAAGAGGTCAGGGATTTCTGTTGCAGGTCGGAGATTTCCTGGTCTCTGCGACGAGCGGTTTGTGCGGCATCATGTGTGCCGTAAGCCACCCAAAGGTGACTGAGTGGCCTGTTGCTGCGTCCTGGGACGTAGGTCTGATCGCTACTGCAGCAGGAAGCGTCTGTTTGTAATAGATACTTCCTGCTGCATCACCATACAGAGATATCACTGCTGCATAGCACCTCTGACCTCATCTGGATTAGGCCCACTGTGCGTATCAAAAATGGAACATGTTTACAGGGATTTAAGAATGGACAGGTGCTTTCTTTCCCCATCAACACAAGGCGGTGACGCATCTTACCTGATTCCAGCTGCCCCGGGTACTTCCCCTTGATTTTTGTCACAAACATTTTCTTGAGTTGATTGAGAAAAATGTCAGATGAGCAAAACCAGACACATTCAGGCTGTATACAGTTCTCCCACAGCTTCAGGAAATGTCTGATCTTCTTGGTCTTTGGGAAAACTGAAGATAGATTGTAAGACAGACAATGTAATTTTTCCACTGACAAGACACATGGGATCCTGGAAGCTGTGTACACCAAATGTAATAATCAGAGCATGCTAAATAACAAATAAAACCCAATACTAAAGTTTTCAAATATGAACCATAGAAGTAAAAATCCATAAATAACTGCTATACAGAGTTCCCCTGCAGCTGTTACCTTGCCAACACGCTAAGGCTCATTGGCAAGGTAACAGACCTGAGATAAGCAAGAGGGATTAAGGGGTCTATTCATGAAGCAGTGAAAAGTGTGGAGAAGTGAGCCAGTGGAGAAGTTGTCCATGGCAACCAATGGTATTTTTGGTATTTGGTATATTCTTTCTCTTTTTGGTATAAAGCTTGGTGATCAAGATAAGCCCTGGGCTCCCCACAAAGTCTGTAAATCTTGCATAGACAATCTTAGCCAGTGGACATATGGAAACAAAAAAAGTTTGAACTTCAGTGTGCCTATGGTGTGGAGGGAGCCCAAAAACAACTCTGATGACTGCTATTTTTGTGCTATCAATGTTAAAGGTTTCAATAAACACGTGACTGTGACAATCACTCCTATAAAAGAATCATACAAGCAGCGGTTTTTAAAGCAATAAATGTCAAAAGTTTACCATGTTTATAGGCTGTTTCATCAAATAAATATTCATTTTGAGTGTCTTGAGTTTCTTTTGAAGTGATTTGTAGTAATTTCTACATGATAAGCTACACAGTTCTGCATATCTAAAACTTAATATACGTTTTACTGTTTTTCATGGGGTACTCAATTATTTAAAAAAGTAGAGCCAATCTGGGAAAAGCAATGTCAGATTCAGAATCAACACCCTCAAATTACTCTAAGAAGACAGAAACATTCATGACTATAGGCATAGTGTTGACCAGTGTTATTTAAGGGATAGGAGACAGAAAGTAGGCCTCTTTGCACAAAGACATGGTTGACTTTATGTATATTATTCAGCATAGTAATTTCCCTATAGATTGTAAGCGTGCGAGCAGGGCCTTCCTACCTCTATGTCTGTCTGTTTTTACCCAGTTTTGTTCTATTACTGTTGTTCTAATTGTAAAGCGCAACAGAATTTGCTGCGCTATATAAGAAACTGTTAATAAATAAAATAGTAATACACAACATTTACTTGGTCTTTCATTTCTGATAAGAATTACTATGATGTAAAAGCCTGGTTACACCAGAACTCGAAGTAACTGAGGAAGGAGTTTGTAAAAGATTGCAAAAGGGTTAATTGTCTTGATTTGGCACGGCCAGCAGTGTTACTCAACGTGTCTACCGACTGCGAAGCCATCACTGTACACACATTTCCAACAAAGTAATGTATACATCATTTGAATGTGTACTTAACCCAATCACCCCAGGTAGGTTAGTTTATTGAATAAGTGACGGTTTAGTTGCACTCACTGTTACACTGGTTCATGGCATGAAGTGGAGCGGGGTTCTTGATGTGGATAGCAGTGCAGGGTTCTGAAACAGCAGTATCGCAGCATAAATAGTTGCAGGCCTCTAGGAGCTAAGGGGGAGACATCCGTCTCCCACTATGTCACTCATACACAGTAACAAGATGGCACCGCACATGTGCAGTAGTAATACCAGCAGCCATCTTGGTAAGGGCATGAGGCATCATTCCCAGAGGAGCCATGGTGGAGACTGCACAGTAGCGCTCTCCTATTCTAACACTAACCTAGAACTGTCAACTGAAATTCTTGTATAGTAAGCTATAGTTTTATAGCTTTATACAGTGTCCTGTCCACAGTAGCCAACTTGCTAGGAATTACATCTTTCACCCTTTATGTTTGCATTAACTGTTGCACCACTGGCTTTTCATATCAAAATGGACACCGGTATATCGGGAGTTGAGGTCAGGGATCAAGACTACAAAATCCCTTTATTTGTGTATTCATGTACCATGTCCTGCTGACCTAAACTAAATCTATGACATTTCTCCAAAACCTTTGGAGAAAACTGCCCGACACTGGGGCCTGTTGGGTTATGTTTCACATCCCCAGATAGAGGAATATGTTACTGTATCTCATTTATAGCTTTCTGTGGAAAGTAGAAATAGAATATTAACTGCGGTGGGGATCACTAAAACCATTAACAAATGTAGAAAACCAACTTCGCACCTCCATGTGTGAAAATCATGGAATCTCTATTCGAATGGGTCAACTCTATAGCGTGCAGGATTTGGAAAATCTGGCAAATTTTCTCTCGAGCACTCATTATGATACATACTGTCCTCAATGGAGACCTTCTCTTCTGCCTTCTGGCTATAAAGAATGGACAAGTCCTCGAGAATCTCTCTCTGCCAGGATAATTCCTCCAAAAGATGATTCTGTATAATCCTGGCTGTGTTTGGCGAGGTCAGTTTCTAAAAGAAAAATGTCCAATGTCTAATATGCTCATATTTAATACTCACTTGTACCTTGTACACTATAGGCTTATAATACAGTATACACAGGTGACATACAGGTCTTCTATACAAATTCACCACTGATTAATCAGCACATGTCTAACCCAACTGGTTTCATTGAATGCTCCTCTTACACCTTGTACTGTAAAACATCATTGTGTTCAGTGCCCAACAGGCATAGATCTGATCTACTGTACATTGCTTTTTACAATAATTTTATTTTAATGAGTTTGTTAATTGCTTTTAGCCCTTTCCCCACCCTATTGTATCCAGTACCATTTAAATCAACAGAGCAGGAAGTATGGATTGCTTATTGCTAACAGAGGGCTCTCTCTCACCTTTAAAAGTGCTTTACAGATTTCCAAATGGACGGATAGAAGTGTGTCCAGGTCCTCATGTCCAGTGCTCCAGGCATCCCGCTCAGACTCACTTATACAGCTGTAGGTCTGCTCTGCTGCCTCCTTGAAGGTACTGTTACTGTAAGACACATCATACAATGGCCACTAAAGCACTGCTCTCAAGAGTTCATTTCTCTGCTTATGTTCCCATATCATTAGTTCAAGTGCTTTCTAAATTCCTGTGTAAATCACTATTGAGCCCTGCTTTCTCACAATGTTGTAGGCTTCCTGACTTAGCCCTGATGACCCCCCCCCCCCCCCCCCTCCTGCATCGCATATAAAAATAAAAAGGTAGACCTCAGCTGCAGTAGGTGTGGTAATTGATGTGTGATTTTTATTTTATTTTTATTTCGAGGACTTTCCTTCTGTGTTATTAAAGATACGTTCTCTTATGTTTCATGTCCTCACAATAGCTACTGCTATATTTGAAACTATTGAAAGGCACTGCTTGATTCCCTCCACAAACTTGCTTCTACATAATAAAAAATTATATATATATATATATATATATATATACAGAAAGTGTCCGGCACTCCAACAAAAAAATCACATTGCGCCCGGTGCCCTCACAGCCATGATGAAACGAATATATAGTAGTAACAGGCGGCACTCACAGCATTGTAGAAACTGATAAATAAACGGTCAGACTCCGTATAGATGAATCGTTTCAATTTCATTACAAATTGTCGTCAGGTATCCTAACGACAATTTGTAATGAAATTGAAACGTTGATTCATCTATACGGAGTCTGACCGTTTATTTATCAGTTTCTACAATGCTGTGAGTGCCGCCTGTTACTACTATATATATATATATATATATATATATATATACACACATATACATACATGCCGTAAGGTTGCACTCACATCATTAGGATATTCAACAGCTGGGGTGTCCACCAAATACTGAGGTATCATAATATAGAGATTATTGCAGAGGGGCACTCTCCAGACTTTCAAAGAAAATTATTTATTGCAAAGTTTGGATCCATTTTCGAGCTTGTTTGGGTATATAAGGAGACAGACTTACACAGCTGGCTACACTGCTGGATTACTCAGAGGATTGTATCTCTGTTGAATTGAGATGCTATGTTGTGCCTCCTGATGAAGGCCCTGTGTGGGCTGAAAATGTTTGAGAGAAGCTGAGCATACCATATTGAATTTACTATGCAATAAATAATTTTCTTTGGAAGTCTGGAGAGTGCCCCGCTGCAATAATCTCTCTCTCTCTCTCTCTCTCTATATATATATATATATATATATATATATATATATAATGCACTGTAGCTTGGCACTCAGGATAAAAGCTGTATACTAATGGGGTGCCTTCCCAAATATTAATAGTTACCAATGTCTTTACCAGAAAGAACCAGGCGTCACTCCCAAATTCCAAATCAAGCAGGTGTATTAGAAATTCATGGTGTCATAAACAAGCGTCAACGTTTCAAGGCTCGCAGGCCTTTTCGTCAGGACGTATATACTAGTGAAAAGAACTAGAAACATAGCTAACCAATGTGTCAATCTTACCTTTATACATACGAGTGCAGTTCAGCACGAGGACGCCCGCTGCTCCCGCCCGGCCGGTAGTAGGAGGGATTGCATACTGACGTATTTCCTGTCAGTCGGTTACGATGGATACACTCAAACCGTGTACGTCCTCTCCCGTTGCCTGGGGAACAGCGCCGCGTCTACTGCTGATTACTGCACATAAACAAAGTGATTACCATAGTTCATATTTAGTGTTTCAATATATCCATAAACCAATAATATAGATATACTGAATGTGCAAATTATGCAAAATAGTGTGGGACATACAACAAATATAAGTGAATTAAAAAATATTAAAAACCGGAAAATCAGAATAATTCATCATCAGAACCATAAATACTATACATAACACAATTATTTCAAAACCTAGCCAGAGCAATACCTTTACCTTCTCATAATGTGCATATTTCAGTATTTCATCAATATAAGAATTACATCAATATAAGAACCACAGAACTAAAGGCCAGTACTCACTGGCCGATGGCAGAGAGATGTGTGCTGAGCGAACCGCTCAGCACACATCTCTCCCGGCGCTCAGCACAGCGCGATCTATGCTGAGCGGGCGGGGGGAGACGGGGGGGCCGCTCACTTCACCCAGCGGGTGAAGTGAGCGACCCGCTAGATTGGCCTGCATGCAGGCCAATCTAGCAGCAGCGATAGCGATGCGCAGGGCTGCGCATCGCTATCGCTAAGGGGGCTACACACGGAGCGATCGTACTTAAAATCTAAGCAATCTAGTCAGATTGCTTAGATTTTAAGCAGCGATCGCTCCGTGAGTACCCCCCTTAAAGGAATATGTTCCAAGAGATTTTTTCATTAAGTCCTCGGGGCGAAATGGTATCTAAAATGTGTATCCATTTTGACTCACATTGACGAAGACGCCTTTTACGATCCCCCCCACGAATATCATTGGGGATATGATCTACTATCTTAAGGAGGATAATGTATGATGGGCCTCCTTAAAATGGCGTGCCACCGGCTGATCGCAATCTTTATTTTCTAATGCAGCTTTTATAGCAGAGCGGTGTAAAGCCATACGCTCTCTAAACGTCCGAATAGTTTGGCCTACATAATATAGCCCACATGGGCACATTATGATGTAGACAACAAATTGCGATGTGCAACTTAAAACATGATTAATTTTAAACTTCCGTCCTGTGTGAGGATGTTTAAAGTAAGGTCCAGGTTCCATAAAGCTACATGTCGTGCATGATACACATTTGTAACAACCCAGTTTCTTTTTTTGTGTCAAAAAAGAAGAACTGTTAGAGCTATCTGGTACATACATGATGTTGGTTTTAACCAACAAATCACGTAGGTTTCTACCCCTTTTATAGCAGGGCATTATACTTTTATTCTTAAAAGCCGGTAATTCGCTATCACTTGATACAATTGGCCACAGTGCTTTGGTGGCACGGGGTAGAATAGGGCTGGCCAATGTGTATTCAGAAATTAACGGAATCCTGTCTTGTATATTATCCTTCACTTCTGGTTCTAACAAATTTTGTCTTGGAATTGCTAATACTTGTTGTTTGGTTTCCTTAAGTGAGGATAAAGGATATCCCCGCCTAGCAAATTTATCTGAAACCAAATCTAATGCAGGTTCAAACTGGTTAGGGTCGCTAGTGATTCTCGCTACTCTTAACATCTGGGATTTTGGAAGAGCTTTCTTTAATGGGGGTGGATGGCAACTGCTATGATGTAGCAGGGTATTACGATCTGTATGCTTATAGAACACCTCAGTTGATATAGTATTATCCTTAATTTTAACTAATTAAAATTAAGGATAATACTATATCAACTGAGGTGTTCCATAAGCATACAGATCGTAATACCCTGCTACATCATAGCAGTTGCCATCCACCCCCATTAAAGAAAGCTCTTCCAAAATCCCAGATGTTAAGAGTAGCGAGAATCACTAGCGACCCTAACCAGCTTGAACCTGCATTAGATTTGGTTTCGGATAAATTTGCTAGGCGGGGATATCCTTTATCCTCACTTAAGGAAACCAAACAACAAGTATTAGCAATTCCAAGACAAAATTTGTTAGAACCAGAAGTGAAGGATAATATACAAGACAGGATTCCGTTAATTTCTGAATACACATTGGCCAGCCCTGTTCTACCCCGTGCCACCAAAGCACTGTGGCCAATTGTATCAGGTGATAGCGAATTACCGGCTTTTAAGAATAAAAGTATAATGCCCTGCTATAAAAGGGGTAGAAACCTACGTGATTTGTTGGTTAAAACCAACATCATGTATGTACCAGATAGCTCTAACAGTACTTCTTTTTTGACACAAAAAAAGAAACTGGGTTGTTACAAATGTGTATCATGCACGACATGTAGCTTTATGGAACCTGGACCTTACTTTAAACATCCTCACACAGGACGGAAGTTTAAAATTAATCATGTTTTAAGTTGCACATCGCAATTTGTTGTCTACATCATAATGTGCCCATGTGGGCTATATTATGTAGGCCAAACTATTCGCACGTTTAGAGAGCGTATGGCTTTACACCGCTCTGCTATAAAAGCTGCATTAGAAAATAAAGATTACGATCAGCCGGTGGCACGCCATTTTAAGGAGGCCCATCATACATTATCCTCCTTAAGATATAAGATAGTAGATCATATCCCCAATGATATTCGTGGGGGGGGGGGATCGTAAAAGGCGTCTTAATCAATGTGAGTCAAAATGGATACACATTTTAGATACCATTTCGCCCCGAGGACTTAATGAAAAAATCTCTTGGAACATATTCCTTTAGTTCTGTGGTTCTTATATTGATGTAATTCTTATATTGATGAAATACTGAAATATGCACATTATGAGAAGGTAAAGGTATTGCTCTGGCTAGGTTTTGAAATAATTGTGTTATGTATAGTATTTATGGTTCTGATGATGAATTATTCTGATATTCCGGTTTTTAATATTTTTTAATTCACTTATATTTGTTGTATGTCCCACACTATTTTGCATAATTTGCACATTCAGTATATCTATATTATTGGTTTATGGGTATATTGAAACACTAAATATGAACTATGGTAATCACTTTGTTTATGTGCAGTAATCAGCAGTAGACGCGGCGCTGTTCCCCAGGCAACGGGAGAGGACGTACACGGTTTGAGTGTATCCATGGTAACCGACTGACAGGAAATACGTCAGTATGCAATCCCTCCTACTACCCGCCGGGCGGGAGCAGCGGGCGTCCTCGTGCTGAACTGCACTCGTATGTATAAAGGTAAGATTGACACATTGGTAAGCTATGTTTCTAGTTCTTTTCACTAGTATATACGTCCTGACGAAAAGGCCTGCGAGCCTTGAAACGTTGACGCTTGTTTATGACACCATGAATTTCTAATACACCTGCTTGATTTGGAATTTGGGAGTGACGCCTGGTTCTTTCTGGTAAAGACATTGGTAACTATATATATATATATATATACATATATACATATATACACACACACACACGTATTATATATATTTATTCACACACACACACATATACTATTTAAAATACTGTATAGTATGAGAAAGTCTACATGTACAATTGTGAACTGGATAAAGTAGTATTTTAGCCCTTTATAGTCTGTGGGGGGAGAGGGGGGGGGCACAGTTTTTGAGCAGTTCCCAGCACATCACACAGGAAATGCTAAGAATATTTGGATATGCTACACAGAAACAATGTGTACTTTACCTCTTGCTGTGTGTGCGAATACTGCCAAACAGAGACATGTCATCTGTACTGAAATCTTGGTTTAAGAAGTCAAAACTTTCCAATGCCGTCTCCACCATCAAACTGTCCATAGAGGAAGACTGCTGCCCACGACTTGGCTGCTGCAGAACAAAGTAACATGTCAGTCATTAGGCTGATAATGTATTGAAGCAGTTTATAACAATGCACAGCCTAACATAATAAACTAGAACGTGTCTCCACCCGGCATTGTAGCAATAGTTAAGTTCAGGTTCTTTGGCAGTGATGGAGTTAAAGTGTAGGATTTGTTTCAAATTAAATGTAAACATGTAGACTTCATGAATCATAAACAGTTCAATTATATACTGTTTTCACATAAACAAATTCTAAAAAGACTCATTCCTTATCACGCACCACTAGAAGAGAAATACTGGCGGATTCAAGGATTAAAACGTTCTAGAACGGATACCATGGAATGCTGGTCATTGACCCTTGTTCTAATATCAGTTTAGTGAGTCCAATCAGCCAATGGATCTAAATAATGAAGTTTTTATAGAGCAAGTGTGTCCCCTACATGAATCATTCCATTTGATGGCATTCATTAATTCTTGGCACGCAAACCAAGGCCCCACTTACCATTACTTTCTCTATAAAGCTCAAAACAGACTGCTCCATCTCCTTCATCTTCCGCCTTGTGACATCCTCCAACCTAAGCAAGTCTAGAACCTCCTCCAGCTGACGTGCCAGAGCACCTCGCTTGTCACTTTCCGCACAACAGGTTGACTTTTCTGTACTCTTCTCTAGAAGGGGGATGTCTGTAATGCTCTCCACCATGGACCTTGTGTTGGTATCTTTGTCAAATTCCAAACTTACAGGCTTTATAGGTTGATGGACACAATAGTGATTAGGAGTCTCTTTAAGAATATCCAAAGTTTCATGGCTTAGGGGCTGACCGATGCTGTCTGGAAGCCTGACATTTTTCTGTAGTTCTCGTGAAGAATACGACACTCTCTCCCCACACGAAGAGGGTGGGTTGGGAAGTGAGGCAGCTTCATCTTCAATTCCATCCAGATTCTTCAGACTGTCTACGCTGTTCAGTTCCATATTAGGTTCTAGATGGTTATGGTCTTTGACTAACCCACTGTTGGCAAGGTAACTCAGTATGTATGGTGTCTGGATATCTTTCTCCAGAGATGGGTATGTGCTGTCCACATCACTTTGCTGCCAAAATAAATAAATAAATGAATGCTAGGATAAAAAGAGACACCTACCATATAAACCACATTGCTAAAGACACGGGGATGTCTACATGATTTAAACACCCCTCCCCTTCCATTTCCACATATGTAGAAGATACCCCCCTTTTGACATAAAATTTCTGCAAAAACATTGCAGTCTCCACGATTACTCCTAATACTCACAATGTAAAACTTTTCTCGGAAGCTGGGAGTGTTGGGTGGTGTCCAGTGATATGAGACTTTCTTGACACTTGAAAACTTGTTGGTCATTCCAGGTGTGGAGAGGGTCTTACTATTATCAAAGGGGCTGCAAATAAAGAGAAGACTATGACACGAGTGAATATCTTGTTACAAAGGGGTCTATTCATGAAGCAGTAAAAAGTGTGGAGAAGTGAGCCAGTGGAGAAGTTGCCCATGGCAACCAATCAGCTGCTACGTATAATTTTAAAGAGTGCATTTTATAAATGTTACCTTAACACTGACTGGTTGCCATGGGCAACTTCTCCACCTTTTTCACTGCTTCATGAAGAGACCCCAAAGTCTTGCTTGTTTGGGGAATGGTGTTAACTAACCAGCCTCAAATAGAATCTTTTGTGTCCCGTCCCACTGTCGGTACAATACACAAAAGGTACAGGCCTCATACTTCAGCATCCAGTTATTTTGTTTATAAGAAAGATAAATCATACTACATAGAACTGACCTTACTTCTTTATAGTTCTCCCCCAAAGCCTGTAATAACATCTGCACATATTTAAATTATACCCTGATGAGAGCAGCATGAAACAAAAAGACATTCACAACATGCCCAAGTCTATATGCTTCTATGATCTACAGGGGAAAAATAATTTTTAAAACCACTTATTGTACCTTACTTCAGTGTACTGTACACCTATTTGCTAATGTATCTTACAAGAATACTTTATGCATGGTCAGAGAACAAGACAGAACAGGATGGGAATAGACATTTTACACTGGTACTTGTGAAGAGGGTCCCAAATCACTCAAGCATGGTGGTACTGTAGATGAAAACCAATAGTGGTTTTGAACAGAATGGGTGATAAACAGCTTAGCACTCTTCAGTAACACAACCCAAACTGACAATTCCCACAACAAACTCCTGACAGAATATCACTTCCTAGAAGCAGAGAATCTCACTCTAGTCCTTACAATAGCCCACCTTTATCACACTCCTTATTTCCCCCCCATGGGAATGCTCTCCTTAGGGGAGTTACAAAAGGTTCAGATTGGTGAGGTCTTTGCAATATCCAGCCCCTACTACCTTCCCTCAAGTGGCATCTCTCAGGTGACATCCTGCTGGGACTGACTCCTGGATGTCTGGCATACGGTTGCGGCTGTGAGACCGGCGGTAGGGATCCCGGAGGTCAGCATACCGACCCTGGGATCCCAGCCGCAGAATGCCGCCGGGGTGGGGGGACGAGCACAACAGAGCCCCTTGCGAGTGGGTATAGCCCCTGGAAGTCAGCATGCTGAATGTGGGGCGTTTGATTGCTCGGGATCCCGTGCGGCGGTCACATGACCGCATCCCCTGGCATACAGTAGCTCACTGTTGCACAATAAGGAGTAAACAAAAGGGACAATGGTACCTTACATGACTGGATCTTTGAGTATCCCTTGTGGTGTAAATAAACAATAGAAAACTGGTGCTAACATGAATACATTGCCTAGAGTGTAACAGATAATAGAACACAACTGCATACACAATATTGTCAATATTAAGATAGGTTCACACAGTATAGGGTGAGCAACAACATGCTATGGGAATGAACAAACACAAAAACTGAATCCAGAGAGAGATATAGGGAGACATGGGGATAAAAAAGTACGTAATGAACAGGTTTTATCAATGTGGGAAAAGAAGCATAACTATATTAGTAGCAGTGACGTGCAGTGGGGTGAGGCAGAGTCTTTCCTGTCATACTAATGTATAAGCCAGAGTTTTGACTATATAAAGTACATGAAAAATGCAAAGAATATATTAGAAATATCTTCTTTGTATCCTTGTAATAATTTTTATAGTCCAAACTCTGGAGTAAAAAGTCTGTGGCAGGTGAGGCAGTGCCTATCTTTTCCACGCAGCTCTGATCAAAACTTACTAAATTTCCAGCAGGAAATACTGCTGCACCTGTGTATAATGCCCACATGTATATACTGCTGTACCTGTGTATAATGTCCACATGCACCATTGGGCTCATATATTGTATGTAAATCTGGCTCTGGTACTAGCCAGTGCCTCCTCAGCCATATACCTCACCGCACGTCCCTGATTAATAGTCACAGACTTCTCACAGTACTGATAGTAAATACAGTATTTGCAAATGCACTTTTTTAGGATGCACAGATTTTTCTTCTGCTATAGGGAGACGCAAGAATGCACAGACGATGAAGACTTCAGAAAATAGCTGCCTATGCAAAGGCAGGCCCAACTCGTGCACATATATCTTATGTACAAAAGTACACTTTAGTGTAAGAATGTTTCTTATGCGCAATTTACTCATATTTTACCTCCAATACTGCATCAGCCCAATAATACTTAAAATAGCCGTCTGTTCTTATTCAACATAGTGCAATGAGGGTAGTGTACAACAATGTGTTATGAGCCACGGCAGTGGCTCATTCCTGTTTTGCATTTAGGTTATGTATTTTATGTTATACTTCTGTTTCTGTTCCCCGTGGGTGTCATGGGGTGTCCGGAGCCCACCCTTAAGGAGAGGGTACTGTTATGAACCACAGGTAGTGGTTCATTTCTGTTTTCCGTTTATGTATTTTATGTTATAGTTCTCTTGCAGGCCAGGATTTCCCTTTGCTCTGGTTTAGAAGACTCTTATTTGCTGCCGGTGGTGAGTCTGTGTAATTGCAGCCTGTTTCCATGTGTTTGGCTTCACCTGTCTGTTAATTGCATCTTGTCAGTTGGAGTCGTGCAACAGGGCAGCTGCACGACATAATTAATTAGGGCTCCCTGTTATATTCTGGCTCAGTGCATTATACAGACGCCGGTGATAGTTTCTGAGTTTCTGATCTAGTTTCTGTCTAGTCTTGAAGCAGTCCTGTCCGGGAGCCCAGTGTCTGATCCAGCTTCTTGCCTTGAAGCGTTCCTGTCCTGAAGTCCAGTGGCTTTGTCTGTTCCTGATCCTGATTCCGTATCCTGTTCCTTGGTGTCCACTGCTCAGTCGTTGGAACTCTGCCTGTCCTCCGGTCCTGAGAGCCTGTGTCAGCTACATTGGGGGTTCCTGTCCGTTTGCCAGTATTTGTACCGGTTTCGTGAGTAGCTGCTTTGCCGCGTCCGTCGGCCAAGGCCGCTGTATTCTTTAGTTTCTAGTTACTGGTGTTTTGCAGAGGGTTCTGCATATGCTGTCACCGCCGGTACACAACAGTATTGTGTCGGCGTGTGGACAGCATTTCCTTTGTTGTTTATCTTGGCGGCTGTGCCGCATATACATTTAGTTTTAGGTCTCTTTGTAGCCCCTAGCTCTCAGTTTGGTTTAGTTAGAGGTCCCCTTGTTACCACCCCGTCTCGGTTCACGCCTTGTCTCACATTAAGACCTGGGGGCATCGGAGTTGGGCAGACCTAATCCGCCCTTCAAACGTGGCTGCCGGAGGCCCAAAAAACCATAGTCTCGCAGGCGTGAACTGACCACGCGGGTGAAACAATGGAGGTAGGTTGCTAGGGGTTACCATCACACCTGGCCATTACTTCAGCGTCACATTCTGGTGCTTTGGAGTTGATACACTTCACCTCTTTGTCCAGAGCACCAAGAACGTAACACAATGATATTATATACCACATCACAGTGAGTCATGGTGGATCAGGAAATTAGGACTTTACCTTTAATTCTGGCTTCAGCATAAATTACAGACTGAATATGTAAAACAACGGCTTCTTCATTTGCCTACAAGGCCAGTGTGATAGTGTATCACTTCTCATTCCAAGCCTATGTGACATCGTATTGTCTGACACTTAAATAGAGAACATTTTCCATGTACTTTCTGAACAGTTGTATACAATAAGAACTTGTGCAATTTAAGATAATAAATACCTAGATATTACAGTTTATAACTACAAAAAAACAATAATAAATATCCAGAAAGATAATAGCAGTAGTGCCCCCCAAGGTTATATAAGCAGCACTGCAGCACTTCTCACATGACACAAGCAGCCATTAAATCCACAAAAGTTGAGAGCGTCAAACTTGGTTTAAGGACCAACTGGTATTCTCAGCAGAGGTAGGTATATGCAATTGCGGTCGAATTGCCGCAAATGTTGAAAAACGGGGCATTTTCAACAAAAAAAACCTGTCGAATTGGATTCGACAATGCAATCCAGTACTTTTCGACAAAAAACCTGCCGTTTCAGATTTGACTTTTTGCAATTCGACATTTGTCAAATTCGACATGCCTGCAATGGTAAAAATGTGGCTTTTCAACAAAAGTATATTCAATTGAAGAATGTCGATTTGACAACAGTGCTTTTCGACAGTCATTTCGTCAATTTCATTCCGCCTCATTTTGCTGTCGTGATCTAATAAAAAAAAGTTTGTGTTTTTTTGATTGCTAATAGCATATCTATTTATATTAGAAGGGATTATCTACTTGGTTGGTCTATTTATGAGCCACAAGTATTATTTAATAGATTTTTTAAAAGAATATTTTATTTTTTTTACAGACTAAAATAATATGGAGAGATCAGTGCATGTTTTTCAGTGGGAAGGGGTGGGAATGGGTTAAAATTACAGAAAAAAAATGTGTGGGGTCCCCCCTCCTAAGCATAACCAGCCTCGGGCTCTTTGAGCCGGTCCTGGTTGTAAAAATACGGGGGGGGGAAATGACAGGGGATCCCCCGTATTTTAACAACCAGCACCGGGCTCTGCGCCTGGTGCCAAAAATACGGGGGACAAAACACGTAGGGGTTCCCCGTATTTTTCACACCAGCACCGGGCTCTACTAGTCAGAGAGATAATGCCACAGCCGGGGGACACTTTTATATAGATCCCTGCGGCCCTGGCATTAAATCACTAACTAGTCACCCCTGGCCAGGGTACCCTGGAGGAGTGGGAACCCCTTAAATCAAGGGGTCCCCCCCTCCAGCCACCCAAGGGCCAGGGGTGAAGCCCGAGGCTGTCCCCCCCATCCAAGGGCTGCGGATGGGGGGCTGATAGCCTTGTGTCAAAAAATAAGAATATTGTTTTTTGTAGCAGAACTCCCAGCAAGCCTCCCTCGCAAGCTGGTACTTGGAGAACCACAAGTACCAGAATGCGGGGGGGGGGGGGGGGAATGGGCCCGCTGGTACCTGTAGTTCTACTACAAAAAAATACCCAAATAATAAGATTTTACTCACCGGTAAATCTATTTCTCGTAGTCCGTAGTGGATGCTGGGACTCCGTAAGGACCATGGGGAATAGCGGCTCCGCAGGAGACTGGGCACAACTAAAGAAAGCTTTAGGACTACCTGGTGTGCACTGGCTCCTCCCACTATGACCCTCCTCCAGACCTCAGTTAGGATACTGTGCCCGGAAGAGCTGACACAATAGGAAAAGGATTTTGAATCCCGGGTAAGACTCATACTAGCCACACCAATCACACCGTATAACTCGTGATATTATACCCAGTTAACAGTATGAAATATAACTGAGCCTCACTACAGATGGCTCAAAACAATAACCCTTTAGTTAGGCAATAACTATATACAAGTATTGCAGACAATCCGCACTTGGGATGGGTGCCCAGCATCCACTACGGACTACGAGAAATAGATTTTCCGGTGAGTAAAATCTTATTTTCTCTGACATCCTAAGTGGATGCTGGGACTCCGTAAGGACCATGGGGATTATACCAAAGCTCCCAAACGGGCGGGAGAGTGCGGATGACTCTGCAGCACCGAATGGACAAACTCTAGGTCCTCCTCAGCCAGGGTGTCAAACTTGTAGAATTTAGCAATTGTGTTTGACCCCGACCAAGTAGCTGCTCGGCAAAGTTGTAAAGCCGAGACCCCTCGGGCAGCCGCCCAAGAAGAGCCCACCTTCCTCGTGGAATGGGCTTTTACTGATTTAGGATGCGGCAGTCCAGCCGCAGAATGTGCAAGCTGAATCGTACTACAGATCCAGCGAGCAATAGTCTGCTTTGAAGCAGGAGCACCCAGCTTGTTGGGTGCATACAGGATAATAGCGAGTCAGTTTTCCTGACTCCAGCCGTCCTGGAAACATATATTTTCAGGGCCCTGACTACGTCCAGTAACTTGGAGTCCTCCAAGTCCCACGTAGCCGCAGGCACCACAATAGGTTGGTTCACATGAAAAACTGATACCACCTTAGAAAGGAATTGGGAACGAGTCCTCAATTCCGCCCTATCCATATGAAAATCAGATAAGGGCTTTTGCATGACAAAGCCGCCAATTCTGATACACGCCTGGCCGACGCCAAGGCCAACAGCATGACCACTTTCCACGTGAGGTATTTTAGCTCTACGGATTTAAGTGGCTCAACCCAATGCGACTTCAGGAAATCCAACACCACGTTGAGATCCAACGGTGCCACTAGAGGCACAAACGGGGGCTGAATATGCAGCACTCCCTTAACAAAAGTCTGAAACTTCAGGCAGCGAAGCCAGTTCTTTATGGAAGAAAATGTACAGAGCCGAAATCTGGACCTTAATGGAACCCAATTTTAGGCCCGTAGTCACTCCTGACTGTAGGAAGTGCAGAAATCGACCCAGTTGAAATTCCTCCGTTGGGGCCTTCCTGGCCTCACACTAAGCAACATATTTTTGGCATATTCGGTGATAATATTTTGCGATCACATCTTTCCTAGCCTTAATCAGCGTAGGAATGACTTCCTCCGGAATGCCTTTTTCCTTTAGGATCCGGTGTTCAACCGCCATGCCGTCAAACACAGCCGTGGTAAGCCTTGGAACAGGCAGGGCCCCTGCTGCAGCAGGTCCTGTCTGAGCGGCAGAGGCCATGGGTCCTCTGAGATAATTTCTTGAAGTTCTGGGTACCAAGCTCTTCTTGGCCAATCCGGAACCACGAGTATAGTTCTTACTCCTCTCCTTCTTAGTATTCTCAGTACCTTGGGTATGAGAGGCAAAGGAAGGAACACATACACCGACTGGTACACCCACGGTGTTACCAGAGCGTCCACAGCTATCGCCTGAGGGTCCCTTGACCTGGCGCAATATCTTTTTAGCTTTTTGTTGAGGCGGGACGCCGTCATGTCCACCTGTGGCCTTTCCCAATGGTGTACAATCATTTTGAAGACTTCTGGATGAAGTCCCCACTCTCCCGGGTGGAGGTCGTGCCTGCTGAGAAAGTCTGCTTCCCAGTTGTCCACTCCGGGAATGAACACTGCTGACAGTGCTAACACCTGATTTTCCGCCCATCGGAAAATCCTTGTGGCTTCTGCCATCACCATCCTGCTTCTTGTGCCGCCCTGCTGGTTTACATGGGCGACCGCCGTGATGTTGTCTGACTGGATCAGCACCGGCTGGTGTTGAAGCAGGGGTCTAGCCTGACTTAGGGCATTGTGAATGGCCCTTAGTCCCAGAATATCTATGTGTAGGGAAGTCTCCTGACTTGACCACAGTCCCTGGAAGTTTCTTCCCTGTGTGACTGCCCCCCAGCCTCGAAGGCTGGCATCCGTGGTCACCAGGACCCAGTCCTGTATGCCGAATCTGCGGCCCTCTAGAAGATGAGCACTCTGCAGCCACCACAACAGCGACACCCTGGCCCTTGGAGACAGGGTTATTAGCCGATGCATCTGAAGATGCGACCCGGACCACTTGTCCAACAGATCCCACTGGAAGATCCTTGCATGGAACCTGCCGAATGGAATTTCTTCGTAAGAAGCTACCATCTTTCCCAGGACTCGCGTGCATTGATGCACCGACACCTGTATTTGTATTAGGAGGTCTCTGACTAGAGATGACAACTCCTTGGCCTTCTCCTCCGGGAGAAACCCTTTTTCCTGTTCTGTGTCCAGAACCATACCCAGGAACAGTAGACGCGTCGTAGGAACCAGCTGCGACTTTGGACTATTCAGAATCCAGCCGTGCTGTTGTAGCACTTCCCGAGATAGTGCTACTCCGACGAACAACTGCTCCCTGGACCTCGCCTTTATAAGGAGATCGTCCAAGTACGGGATAATTATAACTCCCTTTTTTCGAAGGAGTATCATCATTTCGGCCATTACCTTGGTAAATACCCTCGGTGCCGGGGACAGACCAACAACAACGTTTGGAATTGGTAATGACAGTCCTGTACCACAATTTTGAGGTACTCCTGGTGAGGAGGGTAAATGGGGACATGCAGGTAAGCATCCTTGATGTCCAGTGATACCATGTAATCCCCTTCGTCCAGGCTTGCAATAACCGCCCTGAGCGATTCCATTTTGAACTTGAACCTTCGTATATAAGTGTTCAAGGATTTCAATTTTAGAACGGGTCTCACCGAACCGTCTGGTTTCGGTACCACAAACATTGTGGAATAGTAACCCCGGCCTTGTTGAAGGAGGGGTACCTTGATTATCACCTGCTGGAAGTACAGCTTGTGAATTGCCGCCAGTACTACCTCTCCTCGAGGGCAGCAGGCAAGGCTGATTTGAGGTAACGGCGAGGGGGAGTCGCCTCGAACTCCAGCTAGTATCCCTGTGATACTACTTGCAGAACCCAGGGATCCACCTGTGAGCGAGTCCACTGGTCGCTGAAGTTCCCGAGACGCGCCCCCACCGCAACTGGCTCCACCTGTGGAGCCCCAGCGTCATGCGGTGGACTCAGAGGAAGCGGGGGAAGATTTTTGATCCTGGGAAATGGCTGTCTGGTGCAGCTTTTTCCCTCTTCCCTTGTCTCTGTGCAGAAAGGAAGCGCCTTTGACCCGCTTGCTTTTCTGAAGCCGAAAGGACTGTACCTTATAATACGGTGCTTTCTTAGGCTGTGAGGAAACTTGAGGTAAATGTTTTCCTTCCCAGCAGTTGCTGTGGATACGAGGTCCCAGAGACCATCCCCAAACAATTCCTCACCCTTATAAGGCAGAATCTTCATGTGCCTTCTAAAGTCAGCATCGCCTGTCCACTGCCGGGTCCCTAATACCCTCCTGGCAGAATGGACATTGCATTAATTCTGGATGCCAGCCGGCAAATATCCTTCTGTGCATCCCTCATATATAAGACGACGTCTTTAATATGCTCTATGGTTAGCAAATAGTATCCCTGTCCTGACAGGGTAATAGACCACGCTTCAGCAGCACTATTCATGCTGAGGCAATTGCAGGTCTCGGTATAGTACCTGAGTGTGTATATACAGACTTCAGGATAGCCTCCTGCTTTTTATCAGCAGGCTCCTTCAAAGTGGCAGTATTCTAAGACGGCAGTGCCACCTTTTTTGACAAACGTGTGAGCGCCTTATCCACCCTAGGGGATATCTCCCAACGTGACCTATCCTCTGGCGGGAAAGGGTACGCCATCAGTAACTTTTTAAAAATTACCAGTTTCTTATCGGGGGAACCCACGCTTCTTCACACACTTCATTCACTCATCTGATGGGGGAACAAAACACTGTCTGCTTTTTCTCCCCAAATATAAAACCCTTTTATTATGGTACCTGGGTTAATGTCAGAAATGTGTAACACATTTTTCATTGCCGAGATCATGCAACGGATGTTCCTAGTGGATTGTGTATATGTCTCAACCTCGTCGACACTGGAGTCATACTCCGTGTCGACATCTGTGTCTGCCATCTGAGGTAGCGGGCGTTTTTGAGCCCCTGATGGCCTTTGAGACGCCTGGGCAGGCACGGACTGAGAAGCCGGCTGTCCCACAGCTGTTACGTCATCCAGCCTTTTATGTAAGGAGTTGACACTGTCGGTTAATACCTTCCACCTATCCATCCACTCTGGTGTCGGCCCCCCAGGGGGCAACATCACATTTATCGGCATCTGCTCCGCCTCCACATAACCTTCCTCCTCAAACATGTCGACACAGCCGTACCGACACACCGCACACACACAGGGAATGCTCTGACTGAGGACAGGACCCCACAAAGTCCTTTGGGGAGACAGAGAGAGAGTATGCCAGCACACACCAGAGCTATATATAATGCAGGGATTAACACTATAACTGAGTGATTTTTTCCCAATAGCTGCTTGTATACACAATATTGCGCCTAAATTTAGTGCCCCCCCTCTCTCTTTTTAACCCTTTGAGCCTGAAAACTACAGGGGAGAGCCTGGGGAGCTGTCTTCCAGCTGCACTGTGAAGAAAAAATGGCGCCAGTGTGCTGAGGGAGATAGCCCCGCCCCTTTTTCGGCGGACTTCTCCCGCTTTTTTATGGATCTCTGGCAGGGGTATTTTACACATATATAGCCTATATGACTATATATTGTGTAGATTTGCCAGCCAAGGTGTTTAATATTGCTGCTCAGGGCGCCCCCCACAGCGCCCTGCACCCATCAGTGACCGGAGTGTGAGGTGTGCATGAGGAGCAATGGCGCACAGCTGCAGTGCTGTGCGCTACCTTGTTGAAGACCGAAGTCTTCTGCCGCCGATTTTCAGGACCATCTTCATGCTTCTGGCTCTGTAAGGGGGACGGCGGCGCGGCTCCGGGACCGAACGATCGAGGTCGGGTCCTGTGTTCGATCCCTCTGGAGCTAATGGTGTCCAGTAGCCTAAGAAGCCCAAACTATCTCCAGTCAGGTAGGTTCGCTTCTTCTCCCCTTAGTCCCTCGTAGCAGTGAGTCTGTTGCCAGCAGATCTCACTGAAAATAAAAAAAACTAAAATATACTTTCTTTTCTAGGAGCTCCGGAGAGCCCCTAGTGTGCATCCAGCTCAGCCGGGCACAAGATTCTAACTGAGGTCTGGAGGAGGGTCATAGTGGGAGGAGCCAATGAACACCAGGAAGTCCTAAAGCTTTCTTTAGTTGTGCCCAGTCTCCTGCGGAGCCGCTATTCCCCATGGTCCTTACGGAGTCCCAGCATCCACTTAGGACGTCAGAGAAAAAAACAGTACACACACACTGTGACAGTATAACTTTATTACATAGATGCACACCAACATACACACATACTTACCTATGTTGACAAGAAGAGTCGGTCCCCTTCTCCACGAAGAATCCACGGGGTACCTGTAAATAAAATTATACTCACAACAATCCGGGGTAGATCGGTCCTCTTCTTTGTTTGTAATCCATGTACTTGGCAAAATAAAAAAACGACAAACACGATCCACACACTGAAAGGGGTCCCATGTTTACACATGGGACCCCTTTCCCCGACTGCCGGTACCCCCCGTGATTGCTGTCAAAGAGGGTCCCTTCAGCCAATCAGGGAGCGCCACGTCATGGCACTCTCCTGATTGGCTGTGCGCGTCTGAGCTGTCAGGCGGCGCACTCGAGATACAATGTAGCGCTTAGGCGCTCCATTATATCCAATGGTGGGAACTTTGCGGTCAGCGGTTGACCGCAAGGTTATGTGGGGTCACCCTCGCGGTCAACCGCTGACCGCAAAGTTTCCACCATTGGATATAATGGAGCGCCTAAGCGCTACATTGTATCTCGAGTGCGCCGCCTGACAGCTCAGACGAGCACAGCCAATCAGGAGAGTGCCACGACGTGGCGCTCCCTGATTGGCTGAAGGGACCCTCTTTGACAGCAGTCACGGGGGTCTGGGACCCCTTTCAGTGCGTGGATCGTGTTTGTCGTTTTTTTATTTTGCAAGTATGTGGATTACAAACAAAGAAGGGGACCGATCTACCCTGGATTGTTGTGAGTATAATTTTATTTACAGGTACCCCGTGGATTCTACGTGGAGAAGGGGACCGAATCTTCGTGTCAACATAGGTAAGTATGTATGTATGTTGGTGTTCATGTATGTAATAAAGTTATACTGTCACGGTGTGTGTGTACTGTTTTATTTGGGTATTTTTTTTTGTAGTGGAACTACAGGTACCAGCGGGCCCGTTTCCCCCCGCATGCTGGGACTTGTAGTTCTGCTACAAAAACAATATTCTTTTTTTTGACACAAGGCTATCAGCCCCCCATCCGCCGCCCTTGGATGGGGGGGGACAGCCTCGGTCTTCACCCCTGGCCCTTGGGTGGCTGGAGGGGGACACACCTTGATTTAAGGGGTTCCCACTCCTCCAGGGTACCCCGGCCAGGGGTGACTAGTTAGTGATTTAATGCCAGGGCCGCAGGGACCTATATAAAAGTGTCCCCCGGCTGTGGCATTATCTCTCTGACTAATGGAGCCCGGTGCTGGTGTGAAAAATATGGGGGACCCCTACGTGTTTTGTCCCCCATATTTTTGGCACCAGGACCAGGTGCAGAGCCCAGTGCTGGTTGTTAAAATACGGGGGATCCCCTGTCATTATTTTTTCCTGTATTTTTACAACCAGGACCGGCTCAAAGAGCCCGAGGCTGGTCATGCTTAGGAGGGGGGACCCCACGCATTTTTTTTCAAGATTATTGAACACTTTTGTGCCATCCATGAAGTCGAATCCAGGACGCACACTATTCGTCAATTGGTCCGTTTATCAACAGCAGGACTGTCGAATCCGTTTTTTATTGAGTATGTCGAATTCGGGTCCCGGCGGTCGGGATTCGACTGTCTAATTGTGTCGAATCCAAAAACGGTCGAATTCCATCAGGTATTCGACCGCAATTGCATATACCCAAAAGGCTGAATATGCAGAGGCAGCAGAATGCAATAGGAAAAGTAGCACTATACATCATACAGTATAGTGACAAAACCTGTGACATGGCAGTTAGGAGATGATTGGCTGGTACTTTATCTCCATCCAATGCTTTGTAAATAGACCCCTAAGTCACCAAATATAGACTGAATAACAGTGTACTGTCCAATGGTAATGAGAATATATGGAACAATGAAATTCCTGTTTAGAAAAAAAGTGGATACAAACTATAAATACATCCAGTTCACACACATGCACTCTACTTCCAAGAACAGCAACGTCACTGGTTATAATCCATACTAACATCAACAATCATCCTCAGTTGTGGATTTCACATTTCATATCCCATCATATCCCATCAAAACCATTAGCTTTAGGCAAAAGCCTAGGCTGCTTTGCGGGTAAGTACTTAGTAATGCTTACATTCATCCACACACTAATACATACGTGAGAGGAACACGTGGCAGTCATAGAATTAGAAGTGTACACTACATTCTATTGTAGGAAAAGAGGAATTGTGTTATGTGATAGCGAATATGATGCAATGGACAGAGGGTCAGGATTGCAGAGCAGAGACATTCGTCTGCAGACATCCTAAAGAGCATTCAGCAAGCGTGTTCTCCCAGTAAATGGTGTGGTGTCACACGGTAATCGGCCCCCATGTCCTTAGACAGAAATGCAGTTTGTGGTGTATTTAGAACCATATATTTTATGATTTTGTTTTCTATACTGCATACTGAAATCTGGCCGTAGTAAATTCTGGCCAATCTGAAGTCTCCTGTATCCTGTATGACTGCTGCTGCAGAACACATCCAGGAGATGGCGATCCCGCTACCCGGTATTATCACATATTTATTAGCAATGATTTAGATAGCGCAAACATTCAACACAGCCCTTTACAGAGAATAATCATTCACATCTTTCCCTGCATAAAGTATTCTATCACATGAACACACACACCAGTGACGTGCGCTCAGGATAGGCAGCGGAGGCAGAGCCTTCCCGGCATATTCCAGTACACCCCAGAGTTTTGACTATAAAAATTATCAGAATAAAACAAAGAAGATTTTTATAACTTCTAAATGTCATCTTTGTGTTAAAGTCAAAACGCACCAACAAATCATGTGTGTGCGTAAACCTGACTCTGATTCTTGAAACCACTTAACATACCTGTAAGAAAGCCCCACAAAATTGCACACATGCACATATACACATAGAAAAGACATGGCTGTGTGTATGTCAAACATAAACATGGATCTTCACATTCGTTTTAACTGTAACGCTGTACATTAGGCAATGACACAAGCTGGAACACGTGTGTGTGTGTGTGTGTGTGTGTGTGTGTGTGTGTGTGTATGTATGTGTGTATATATATATATATTATAAGTCTTAACCGAAAAGGACCGAAATCGGACTCCTTAGGAAACACAATCCAATGTGTCCTTTGCTAGGTTTCAATGCTGCTATCCTCTGCCCAAATCCAGATCACCATCGCCAATTGGATGATATGATCCCCTTGATGAAGTCCTGTTGCTGACGGACGAAACGCGTTGGAACTACCTGCGGACATTTCCTCTTATGGACAGATAAGCCATATACAATTTGAATTCTGTACGCATGCCTTCCAGCTATTTATGGACAGATAAGCTTGATATAATCTCTTATTCTGTACACATGATATACAGTAATTCATGTACTTTTATGAATTTTTATGTATTTTTATGTCATTACGTGTATTAAATATTTGTACTTTTTATATACACACTGCTCAGGCTATACATTGATTGTGTTTTGGGAATATGCTGGTTCCCTAATTGAGCCTATGGAATTTCTGCAGTGATAGGATTTGAAATTTTAAACAGTACACACTATGGAGGTCATTCCGAGTTGTTCGCTCGCAAGGCGATTTTAGCAGAGTTGCTCACGCTAAGCCGCCGCCTACTGGGAGTGAATCTTAGCATCTTAAAATTGCGAACGACGTATTCGCAATATTGCGATTACACACCTCGTAGCAGTTTCTGAGTAGCTTCAGACTTACTCGGCATCTGCGATCAGTTCAGTGCTTATCGTTCCTGGTTTGACGTCACAAACACACCCAGCGTTCGCCCAGACACTCCTTCGTTTCTCCAGCCACTCCCGCGTTTTTTCCGGAAACGGTAGCGTTTTTTCCCACACGCCCATAAAACGGCCTGTTTCCGCCCAGTAACACCCATTTCCTGTCAATCACACTACGATCGCCTGAGCGAAGAAAAAGCCGTGAGTAAAAATCCAAACTTCATAGCAAATTTACTTGGCGCAGTCGCAGTGCGGACATTGCGCATGCGCACTAAGCGGAAAAACGCTGCGATGCGAAGAAATTTTCAGAGCGAACGACTCGGAATGACCTCCTATGTTTGCTTTTCTTTGCTTTATCCACATGTATTAAGCGACAAAGAAGTACCGCTTGAGCAAAGCCTCTCTGGCTATCAGATAAGTTGTCTAAACCGGGTTTCACCATACCCTTTCTTGATACCTTCATTCGCCTTGGTATACAAATTACACTCTTGGGCGCTTGTATTCACCAATTCCTGTAATTATTTATATGTGCATGCCAAGCACATGTGTACGTACTATAAGCTGCCGCTCATATAATATATTGAGAAGTGTTTTTTATTTTGCTTATTAAGGGTTACTTATACTTATGGTATAGATACCACAAAGCTGCACCTAAGCGCCGCAGTCTTCATTTATATATATATATATATATATATATATATATATACTGTATATATTATTTATTAACAGTTACTTATACCCCTTTTCCATCTGTAGCACGGGTCGCAGTTGGGAGCCTGACACGGCTTCGACCCCTGCTACAGCCCCCTTTCCCATAGCGCTTCCTACTACACAGCTTAACGGGTTGAACACGTGTTCAACCCGGCAGGCTACCCGGGTAGGATTCCCGGATCACTTGATCCGGGAATTTGCAGGGGGACCCTTTTCCACTAGGAAAAAACACGGGTAAATGCGCGCCCCCGCGCATTTACCCATGTTTTTAAAGATAGTGGAAAAGGGGTATCATATAGCGCAACAAATTCCGTTGCGCTTTACAACTGGGCACAATTAGAAGACAAAACTCAGTAAAAAACAAACAGTCATAGAGGTAGGGGGCCCTGCTCGCAGGCTTACACACACACACACACACACACACACACACACACACACACACACACACACACACACATATATATAGAGAGAGAGAGAGAGAGAGTGTTTGGGCACATAACCTGGCATAAGGTGTAGTGTGGAGCACTAAGGCTCAGTCTGCTGCAGAGGAACATTCCCCACCTGTCTGTGGGGAGCATCCAGGCGGTGCTACATACCACTAGTTCTAAGTGGGAGGATATCTTCTGCTACTCAGGTAAGAACCCACTCACCCCTCCTGGTACCCCTTGTAACAGCACAGATCTGCAGGTTTAGCTGGTGGTTCTCTTTCGGTCTGTATTATGTTCTAAGGTACTCCATTCTAGCTCATCATTTTAAGCAATTTTATTGTTAAAAGAAATAAAATTGAAAAAATGTAGTAATTAGATTTATTTACTGTCGTTATTACAATGTATTATTTGGGTGGTCTTCAGTTTGCCGGCTGTCGGGATCCCGGCGCCAGAATCCCGACAGCCGGCATACCGACACTTTTTCTCCCTCTTGGGGGTCCACAACCCCCCTGGAGGGAGAATAAATAGCGTGCCTGCAGCGTGGCGAGCACAGCGAGCCCGCAAAGGGCTCATTTGCGCTCACCACGCTGTCGGTATGCCGACGGTCGTTATCCCGGCGCCGGTATGCTGGACGCCGGGAGCCCGGCCGCCGGCATACCATACTACACCAGTATTATTTGTTGGGATCCGCTGCCATTATTAAAAACTGACACTGTAAGATCAAATATACATCCAATTGTAACACTTTACTAAGATACTAAAGATTGATTTTTACATTATATAACAATTGTGCTAAAAAAATAATCTAAATTTGCAATGCAAAGCTGAATATTTATTTTGTTTGTCCTAAAGTTAATAAGCCCTTTTCTTCAGCCCTTACTAATGTGAAATTGCAAAATAAAGTGAAAGTTCAATGTGCTGAAAATAATAAACATGTCCTTTTGGCTCATGGCCATTACAGAGTGTGCTACGGGGAGCAATGTTCCCAGTGATGCTTACAAAGCACTCCCATTAGAGTTTCCAGATTTTGTGAGCTGGAAGTGCCACGGGATGACAACACTCTCTGGTAAGCGGCCTACTGGCCTATTCCTCCTCATCACATATTCTTCCCTCTAGCTGGACAACTTATCCTCTCTACTTGTCATCTTGAACCCTGGCATTTTCTCTTTAGGCACCCTGTTCCTCATGACCTTTCCCACTGTCCCCTGACACTCTTTTCATGACCTCAAAAGAAAAAGCAACAATAATAAAACATTGTATTCCCAATTAGCCTGTGAAACCCCTGCATAGCAACAGACCTAATCCATTGATGTATCTGTAAACATTCATACAGTACAACTGGCACATTCAGACATCAGAAAGAGTCATTAAAACTATTCGCTATGTGAGAGATCAGTCCTTCTCCCTTCACTATGCTAATGGTCGGTTCTAGCTTCCAAAGCTAAAGCATGCAACTACTACAGTAAGAAACTGGATGCAGGCTGTACCCGGAGGCTCGACTAATGCAGCAGCCATGAAAGAAGGGGCAGAGCATCTTTACTTGTGGGCAGTTTCTCTCTATGGGGCAGATTCCATCCAAAGCAATGGCTGCGAAGTACCCCCAGAACAGTTGGGTGACGCAATTAGGGGCCAGTGGGATCGCTAATTTTCCATCACACTCTATGGGCTGGATTCAAATCATAACGCACCCACTATCTCCCATCTAAAGTGACGGGAGATATTCAAATGTGTCCCGTTATCAAGCTGATTGCGCTCATTACAGTCTGGTTTAGGCACTTCAGGCGCCTAAACCCGACTAAACTAATAGGCGCGATCACGAAGAGACACGCTTGGGAGCACAAATTGGTCCCTTTATACGCATTTCAGCTCGTTACCTCTGGGGGTAGGGAGCTGAAATGAAGTTGTCGTGCCCATCGGCAGTAACATTAGAATACCTCCGGTGGGCGCGATAGGTGGTGGGAGGGGGAATATAACCTTTGAATCCCGCCGTATAGGTGAATGCAGAAAAATGTAGCACAGAAGCTGTACTGTATTCTAACGTGAGATGTGCTGCCTCTGGGGACACATTGTGGAGAACTGAACCTCCCCCTGTAGGGAGAATTTAATTCTCAGTGATAGCCACCACAATGTAGTCTACCATTGTTAGTTTTCCTATGTGCCTCTATGGGGTACAAGGAAAATAAATTGCCATTTTAGTAGCCATGAGCTGCCAGCATTCTGACCATCCAGGCGGCACACTGTGGACACCTCCTGGAATTGGATTCTCCCCCCCATGTGCCAATCCTGGTCTGTGTGCTAGATTGTGTCTGTGTGTGTTAATCTGTCATCGTGCACTTGAGTTAGAGAAGTTATCTTTTGAAATAAAATCTAAGAATAAAAATAGCACAGTCCATGTTCTAAATTATCACAAATATTAGAAGTCACCTCTGATCTGTGGGGGGAGATGTACTATGCCTTGAAGAGTGAGAGAGAGATACGTAAAGAACTGTAACAAGCCAAGCAGCTCCTATCTGTCATGTTAAAGACAGTTTGAAAAGTAACAGTTAGGATGCTGATTGGTTGGTACTTTGGGGGGCGATGTAATAAGCCTTGGGGAGTGGTAAAGTGGAGAGAGATAAATTACCAGTCAATCAGCAATTGTCATTATTCAAACACAACCTGTAACTTGGCAGTTAGGAGCTGATTGGTTGGTGGTTCTCTCTCTCCAAGGCTTAGTACATTTGTCTGGCTGTGTCATATCATAAACTGACTTAGTCCAGGAAGCCTCTGTGACATCCTCAGAATTTACAGTAGGGGAATGCTATATTCCATATATTATAAACGTGCCTTGCTGTACGCTTCTGATACAGTCAACGTATTATGCAATGTTTTGCTGACTCTGAAGTCAGGCCGGTGACACAAAGTATTACGGTATTCCAGCAGCTGAAGCCAGTTGATCATGAGAACTAACAGCTGGAAAATGTCACTCGCGGAGTGTAGTCAGACCAGATTAGAAACACGAGTCTGCACCTTTTCACCATTTCCATTTATAACGTGTCTTATTTCATCCAAACAGTACAATATATTAGTTTGTCTGTCGAGCGTAACGTTTCCCTTTCTGCGTCGCTTTTGATTTATGTTGTAGTCAAAACAAAATCACACTGTTTGTGGATATTTATTAACAGTTTCTTATATAGTGCAGAAAATTCTGTTGTGCTTTACAATTGGAAACAACAGTAATAGAGAAAATCGGGTAATAACAGACAGACAGAGGTAGGAATCGCAAGCTTACAATCTATAGGTAAATATGCACTGATACACAAGGATAGGTGTTACTACGGGTTGGGTATGTGTGACCGGCGGTCAGGAGACCGCCGTTACACATACAGACGCCGGGATCCCGGCTTCAAAATGGTTGGCGGGGGGGGGGAGGCGAGCGCAACAAAGCCCCTTGCGTGCTCAGTGGTGAGCTACGCCCGGCACAAGTTCTATTCCCACTCTATGGATGTCGTGGGCATGCCGACTATCAAGATTGTTAGGGGCGGGATCCCAGCGTCAGTCACACAACTACATCCCGCCATTACAGTACACTCATATGTTCAGTGTTTAAACACTTACAAATGGTTTTATGACTCTTAACATTGAGATTTGTTTTATACAACACAAGTTCACAATAAGCCCTTGTGTTAATAAAAAATGATTTTAGTGTAATCTATTTCATGTAGAGAGCACGTGTAGTCTTCTTGCTTTTCCTGGACAGAATCAGTATTGTGATAATCCCAGTAATAAACTAGGAGCATGAATATTTATCAAGAGCAGCCTCAATGATGTCACTAGCCGCAGTGTGGTCACTGGTTCCAAATTGAATAAGCCACCTCCTCCAAAACATGAGACACTTATTATCTGAATAAAATGATTATACCGAGGGGTGGTGGTGGTGTTGCACATAGCAACCTTTCAGATTCTGTCATTTTCTAGAATGCAATAGAGAAATGGTAGCTAGAATCTGATTGGTTGCTATGGGCAACATCATAACTTGTCTGTTGTAGAAGCTTTAGTAACTCTACCCCTGAGAAACAATATATCCAATTTCCTTTGAGGCAGAAGTCAGCCACCTGGCCATTCCTGCGTGCTGGCACTTGTGGTTCCAGCTGGAGTAACACAGGTTTGGCCTTTGCTTTAGAACGACAGAAATAACAAAAAAAAAGACAAAAGGACTCTTCGTGATAGCATGCTCTAAAGGCAAGCCAAACAGCCATTCCACCACTGCATTCTGCTGCTGGGATAACAACAATCTACACACATTATATGACAAATGAGAAAAACCTGGGAGAAATGCTTGTGGCAGATTAAGCTTTCTGTAGGGATTAGCTCAGTGCAGAAAAATGTATTCTTGGTACCGACTATCTCATCATTTCATCTAACTGTGAGCCAGGCAGAGAAACACAGATCCACTCCTCCCAACATCACTAACAGGGATCATATCACCTATGTCCAGTGACTGATGGGGACATGTGAGCCACACACCAAGGAGATCACGCTAATAACGGACATTTACTTCTTTATTTCATGTTACAGGTTGAGTATCCCATATCCAAATATTCCGAAATACGGAATGTTCCGAAATACAGACTTTTCTGAGTGAGAGTGAGATAGAGAAACCTTTGTTTTCTGATGGCTCAATGTACACAAACTTTGTTTAATACACAAAGTTATTAAAAATATTGTATTAAATGACCTTCAGGCTGTGTGTATGAGGTGTATATGAAACATAAATGAATTGTGTGACTGTAGACACACTTTGTTTAATGCACAAAGTTATAAAAAGTATTGGCTAAAATTACCTTCAGGCTGTATGTATAAGGTGTGTATGAAACATAAATGCATTCTGTGCTTAGACTTAGGTCCCATCACCATGATATCTCATTACAGTATGCAATTATTCCAAAATACGGAAAAATCCCATATCCAAAATTCCTCTGGTCCCAAGCATTTTGGATAAGGGATACTCAACCTGTATCTCCATACGTCATTTTCTCTTTTGTTGCTTTAAAAAGGTGATCCCACAGAAACCACATGAGACTTCTGGAACCAGAAAATAAGAGATCTGTTTATCTGGTTGTGTTAAAAACAGGAATAAACTCATTACAGAATGCTGTACTGCTGGATTTATCAACAAAGATTACCCTTGCAATTCATTGTGAAACTGGGGGCCCATGCAGGATCCGGTCAGCATCCTGACGCTGCTCAGAATACAGATGGCAGTGTCACGATCCGGGTATCTGGACGCCATTTCTTACCCATCAGATGCCTCCTAAGGCTGGCTCAGCGCTCCAGGACCGGATCCCATCTGTTATCCTAATGTTCACATTCCTGCATCCTCTCCTGTCACTCTGGGACGCTGTCACAGTAAACGCCATATTACACCTGGCATGGCGTCTCCCGCGGCCTCCGCCGCCGTCCCTGAACTTCTGCATGCAGAGTGTCTGAGTGGCGATTACGTCAGCCGCGGCCTCCGCTGTGTCCGCGTGGTTGGATGTGCATCTGTCAGCCTGGCGCCTCCTGTCTCCGGTGGCCGGCGCCGCCATTACTGTTTTCATTACCACATGGATTACAAACCAAACTTCCCTCCAAGTGTCTGCATGGGCGCAGCCATCTTGGATTCTGTCAGCTGATCATTTCCACCAATCTGTTCTCAGTATTGATAATCTGCATAATTGCCTAGCCAATCCCTTCCTTGCTGCAGGTATAAATACACTGTGCCTGAGCAAGGAAGGCGTCAGTGCTTTGGTTGTCAAACCTAGTTCCTGTTTGTCTCTCTCCTGTGATTGTCTTCCAGGTTCCAGCTCCTGTCTCAAGACTTCCACCATAGAGACCCGCACCAGCATTCCACCTGCGGTGTAGCCTGACTCTCCAATCCATTGTGGATTCATCTGTTTCCAGCTACAACATTACCTGCTTCCAGCTCAGCTTTCAGCAGAGTACAGCTTCCCTTAAAGGGCCGGTGTCCTTTCTACACTTTACCACTCTCCACCGGTATTATTATTTCTCCGCTCTCAAGTTCTACATTTCAGTTCATATTTCATCGCTCCCAAGTTCATTTATTATTTAACTGGTTCCAGCCAGTATCCACTCCGTGCTAACAACAGTCTGGTTCCAGCCAGTATCCACAGCAGCTGTTTTACCTTCAGCAACCCAGCTTTTCCTGGAACACCAGCTGGCACAATCCTGGGTTATCTCCATTGCTACAGTCGGGCCTGGTAAGGACTTTCCATCTAGAAGATCATAAGAACTATCTCACACTACCAGTGCCCTGTGGCTCCTGCCATCCTGTAGTACCCAGGAACTGTATTTATTATTTGCTGACTTTTACGTTTCCTTTTACTGCTGCTGTGTTGCGGAGTTGTCATAATAAACATCATTGACTTTTATCCAAGTTGTCGTGGTCACGCCTTCGGGCAGTTATTATTCATGTTACTTACATGTCCAGGGGTCTGATACAACCTCCCAGGTTCCGGTACATCTCAGCCCCTACAACTGAGGCTGCCTCCCGTCAGCTCAGGCCCTCAGTTGTGACAGTAAGCACTGACCTAATGAATCCAGCCGGAGACCAGGATCAAGCGGCCAGGCCGATGCAAGAACTGGCAGCCCGACTAGAACATCAGGAGGCTGCACAGGGCCACATCATCCGCTGTCTCCAGGATCTCTCTACTCGGCTGGATGGGATTCAGACAACTCTCCGTGGATCAGGCGCATCTGGTGCGTCAACCACAGTGACTCCAGCTATAACCCCACCCACCTTACCCATTTCTGCTCCACGTCTTCATCTTCCAACGCCAGCAAAATATGACGGATCTCCAAGATTCTGCAGGGGATTTCTCAACCAGTGTGAGATTCAGTTTGAGCTACAACCTGGCAATTTTCCCAGTGACCGTACAAAAATTGCCTACATCATCTCTCTTCTCAGTGGCTCCGCCCTTGACTGGGCATCACCGTTATGGGAGAGGTCCGACACCCTGCTATCTTCTTACACTGCATTCGTGTCAACATTCAGGCGCATCTTCGACGAGCCAGGCCGGGTAACCTCAGCTTCATCCGAGATTCTCCGTTTACGCCAGGGGTCACGTACTGTAGGACAATATCTGATACAGTTCCAGATCCTGGCATCCGAACTGGCATGGAACGACGAGGCCCTGTATGCTGCATTCTGGCATGGCTTATCTGAGCTTATTAAAGATGAGTTAGCTACCAGAGACTTACCTTCTAAGTTAGATGAGCTAATCTCACTCTGCACGAAAGTTGATTTACGTTTCAGAGAGAGAGCAACTGAGCGTGGAAGATCATCTGCTCCAAAATCTTCTGCTCCTCCTCCTCGTCAACTGTTACCATCTAAAGATGAGCCCATGCAAATTGGCCGTTCCCGTTTAACTCCTGCTGAGCGCCGAAGACGTCTCTCTGAGTCTCTTTGTCTTTACTGTGCAGCTCCGTCTCACACCATCAATGCCTGTCCCGAACGTCCGGGAAAACTCCAAACCCTAGCTCGCCCAGGAGAGGGCCGGCTAGGAGTAATGATCTCCTCTCCATCTCCTCATGATTGTAATCTCCCAGTCTCGCTTCAAGTTGCTCAACGTTATCGGAACGTCATTGCTCTCCTTGATTCCGGAGCAGCTGGGAACTTTATTACTGAAGCCTATGTTAAACGGTGGTCCCTACCCACCGAGAGACTTCCTTCCTCCTTTTCCTTAACTGCCGTGGATGGCAGTAAAATTTTTGATACTGTTATTGCTCTAAGGACTCTACCAGTTCGTCTGAGAGTGGGAGTTCTTCATTCCGAACTTATTTCACTTTTAGTGATTCCAAGAGCCACACATCCTGTGGTCCTGGGCCTTCCATGGCTCCGTCTTCACAATCCTACAATTGATTGGACGACTACGCAAATCCTGGCATGGGGTTCCTCCTGTGCAGAGACATGTTTGTTTAAAGTATTGCCTGTCTGTTCTTCCTCCCCCAGGTCGTCTGATGTTCCACCTCCTCCATATCAAGATTTCACGGATGTGTTCAGTAAAGCTTCTGCTGATATCCTTCCTCCTCATAGAGAATGGGACTGCCCGATTGATCTCGTTCCAGGGAAGGTTCCACCTCGAGGCCGAACTTATCCGTTGTCTCTGCCTGAGACGCATTCTATGGAGGAATACATTAAAGAGAACCTAGCAAAGGGGTTCATTCGACCTTCTTCTTCCCCAGCCGGCGCAGGCTTCTTTTTTGTAAAAAAGAAAGATGGTGGTCTGCGGCCGTGCATCGACTACAGAGGTTTGAACGACATTACCATCAAGAACCGTTATCCTTTACCCCTGATTACTGAGCTCTTTGACAGAGTTAGCGGAGCTACCATCTTTACAAAGCTGGACTTGCGAGGTGCATACAATCTCATCCGGATCCGTGAGGGTGACGAGTGGAAGACCGCCTTTAACACCCGTGACGGACATTATGAGTACCTCGTCATGCCCTTCGGATTGAGCAATGCTCCAGCTGTCTTCCAGCATTTTGTCAATGAGATTTTCAGAGACATTCTATACCGTCATGTCGTGGTCTATCTAGACGATATCCTCATTTTTGCCAACGATTTAGAGGAACATCGTTTTTGGGTTAAAGAGGTTCTGTCCCGTCTCCGTGTCAATCATCTCTATTGCAAATTAGAAAAATGCGTCTTTGAAGTCAAGTCCATTCCGTTTCTAGGGTACATTGTGTCCGGTTCCGGACTAGAGATGGATCCTGAGAAACTACAAGCAATTCAGAATTGGCCGGTACCCTTAACCCTCAAAAGGGTCCAGAGGTTCTTAGGGTTCGCCAATTATTACCGAAAGTTTATACGAGACTTTTCCACCATTGTGGCGCCTATTACTGCTTTCACCAAGAAGGGTGCTAACCCGTCCAAGTGGTCTGAAGAAGCCATGCAAGCTTTTCATCTTTTAAAACAGAGGTTCATCTCTGCGCCTGTCCTGAAACAGCCTGACATCGACTCTCCTTTCATCCTAGAGGTGGATGCCTCCTCCGTTGGAGTAGGAGCGGTGTTATCTCAGAGGGCTAAAGATGGCCATTTACATCCTTGCAGTTTCTTCTCCCGGAAGTTCTCCCCAGCTGAGCGCAACTATGCCATTGGCGACCAGGAGTTGCTAGCCATCAAGCTCGCTCTAGAAGAGTGGAGGTATCTGTTGGAGGGAGCTTCTCATTTAATCACCATACTTACAGACCACAAGAACCTTTTATACCTGAAGGGCGCACAATGTCTCAACCCTCGTCAGGCCAGATGGGCACTTTTCTTTTCCAGGTTCGACTTTAAACTCCAGTTCTGTCCGGGCTCTCAGAATCGCAAGGCCGATGCCCTTTCCCGCTCATGGGAGCAAGAAAATGAGTCAGAGTCTTCAGACAAGCATCCTATTATAAATCCGTTGGCATTCTCCACGGTAGGGATGGACTCTACGCCCCCATCAGGGAAAAGTTTTGTGAAGCCGATGCTAAGGAAGAAGCTCATGCATTGGGCCCATGCTTCCCGTTTTGCCGGACATACAGGTATCCAAAAAACCCTGGAGTTTATCTCTAGGTCCTATTGGTGGCCAACTTTGAAAAAGGACGTCTTGGAGTTTATTGCATCTTGCCCAAAGTGTGCCCAACATAAAGTATCCCGCCAGTCGCCTGCGGGGCAACTGGTTCCACTATCCGTTCCCCGTCGACCATGGACCCACTTGTCGATGGATTTCATTACAGACTTACCCATGTGCAACAAGTTCAATACCATCTGGGTGGTAGTTGACCGGTTCACCAAGATGGCACACTTCATTCCTCTCACCGGTCTTCCGTCAGCTTCCAAGTTGGCTCAAGTATTCATACAAGAGATCTTCCGACTCCACGGTCTTCCTGAAGAAATTATCTCAGATCGAGGAGTTCAATTCACAGCCAAATTCTGGCGAAGTTTATGTCAAGTCCTCCAAGTCAAGCTAAAGTTTTCCACGGCTTACCATCCTCAGACCAATGGTCAAACCGAGAGGGTGAATCAGGACTTGGAGGCCTTCCTCCGCATCTATGTGTCCTCCTCTCAAGATGACTGGGTTCAATTACTTCCCTGGGCCGAGTTCTGTCATAACAACCAGTATCATTCTTCATCTGCTTCAACACCATTCTTCACTAACTTTGGATTCCACCATAAAGTTCCTGAGTTCCAACCGCTTCCAGCAACTTCTGTTCCCGCAGTGGATATCACCTTGCATCAGTTTGCCAATATCTGGAAGAGCGTACGATCAGCTCTGCTCAAGGCATCGTTCAGGTACAAGAAGTTTGCGGATAAGAAGCGTCGAGCAGTACCTGCTCTCAAGGTGGGTGATCGGGTATGGTTATCCACGAAGAATTTGAGGTTAAGAGTTCCCAGTATGAAGTTTGCACCTCGCTATATCGGTCCTTTCAAAATTGAACAAGTCATCAATCCTGTTGCTTACAGACTCCAGTTGCCTCCCTTCTTAAAAATACCCAGGACATTCCATGTTTCCCTGTTGAAACCGCTGATCTTGAATCGGTTTCATTCCTCACTTCCTCCAACTCCGAAAGTCCAAACTCAACGAGGCGTTGAGTATGAAGTGGCCAAGATCCTGGACTCACGTCACCGTTACGGTCAACTACAATATCTTATTGACTGGAAGGGTTATGGTCCTGAGGAACGTTCATGGACCAATGCTTCTGATGTCCATGCTCCTGCCTTGGTCCGGAGATTCCATTCCAAGTTTCCTCAAAAGCCAAAGAAGTGTCCTGGGGCCACTCCTAAAGGGGGGGGTGCTGTCACGATCCAGGTATCTGGACGCCATTTCTTACCCATCAGATGCCTCCTAAGGCTGGCTCAGCGCTCCAGGACCGGATCCCATCTGTTATCCTAATGTTCACATTCCTGCATCCTCTCCTGTCACTCTGGGACGCTGTCACAGTAAACGCCATATTACACCTGGCATGGCGTCTCCCGCGGCCTCCGCCGCCGTCCCTGAACTTCTGCATGCAGAGTGTCTGAGTGGCGATTACGTCAGCCGCGGCCTCCGCTGTGTCCGCGTGGTTGGATGTGCATCTGTCAGCCTGGCGCCTCCTGTCTCCGGTGGCCGGCGCCGCCATTACTGTTTTCATTACCACATGGATTACAAACCAAACTTCCCTCCAAGTGTCTGCATGGGCGCAGCCATCTTGGATTCTGTCAGCTGATCATTTCCACCAATCTGTTCTCAGTATTGATAATCTGCATAATTGCCTAGCCAATCCCTTCCTTGCTGCAGGTATAAATACACTGTGCCTGAGCAAGGAAGGCGTCAGTGCTTTGGTTGTCAAACCTAGTTCCTGTTTGTCTCTCTCCTGTGATTGTCTTCCAGGTTCCAGCTCCTGTCTCAAGACTTCCACCATAGAGACCCGCACCAGCATTCCACCTGCGGTGTAGCCTGACTCTCCAATCCATTGTGGATTCATCTGTTTCCAGCTACAACATTACCTGCTTCCAGCTCAGCTTTCAGCAGAGTACAGCTTCCCTTAAAGGGCCGGTGTCCTTTCTACACTTTACCACTCTCCACCGGTATTATTATTTCTCCGCTCTCAAGTTCTACATTTCAGTTCATATTTCATCGCTCCCAAGTTCATTTATTATTTAACTGGTTCCAGCCAGTATCCACTCCGTGCTAACAACAGTCTGGTTCCAGCCAGTATCCACAGCAGCTGTTTTACCTTCAGCAACCCAGCTTTTCCTGGAACACCAGCTGGCACAATCCTGGGTTATCTCCATTGCTACAGTCGGGCCTGGTAAGGACTTTCCATCTAGAAGATCATAAGAACTATCTCACACTACCAGTGCCCTGTGGCTCCTGCCATCCTGTAGTACCCAGGAACTGTATTTATTATTTGCTGACTTTTACGTTTCCTTTTACTGCTGCTGTGTTGCGGAGTTGTCATAATAAACATCATTGACTTTTATCCAAGTTGTCGTGGTCACGCCTTCGGGCAGTTATTATTCATGTTACTTACATGTCCAGGGGTCTGATACAACCTCCCAGGTTCCGGTACATCTCAGCCCCTACAACTGAGGCTGCCTCCCGTCAGCTCAGGCCCTCAGTTGTGACAGTAAGCACTGACCTAATGAATCCAGCCGGAGACCAGGATCAAGCGGCCAGGCCGATGCAAGAACTGGCAGCCCGACTAGAACATCAGGAGGCTGCACAGGGCCACATCATCCGCTGTCTCCAGGATCTCTCTACTCGGCTGGATGGGATTCAGACAACTCTCCGTGGATCAGGCGCATCTGGTGCGTCAACCACAGTGACTCCAGCTATAACCCCACCCACCTTACCCATTTCTGCTCCACGTCTTCATCTTCCAACGCCAGCAAAATATGACGGATCTCCAAGATTCTGCAGGGGATTTCTCAACCAGTGTGAGATTCAGTTTGAGCTACAACCTGGCAATTTTCCCAGTGACCGTACAAAAATTGCCTACATCATCTCTCTTCTCAGTGGCTCCGCCCTTGACTGGGCATCACCGTTATGGGAGAGGTCCGACACCCTGCTATCTTCTTACACTGCATTCGTGTCAACATTCAGGCGCATCTTCGACGAGCCAGGCCGGGTAACCTCAGCTTCATCCGAGATTCTCCGTTTACGCCAGGGGTCACGTACTGTAGGACAATATCTGATACAGTTCCAGATCCTGGCATCCGAACTGGCATGGAACGACGAGGCCCTGTATGCTGCATTCTGGCATGGCTTATCTGAGCTTATTAAAGATGAGTTAGCTACCAGAGACTTACCTTCTAAGTTAGATGAGCTAATCTCACTCTGCACGAAAGTTGATTTACGTTTCAGAGAGAGAGCAACTGAGCGTGGAAGATCATCTGCTCCAAAATCTTCTGCTCCTCCTCCTCGTCAACTGTTACCATCTAAAGATGAGCCCATGCAAATTGGCCGTTCCCGTTTAACTCCTGCTGAGCGCCGAAGACGTCTCTCTGAGTCTCTTTGTCTTTACTGTGCAGCTCCGTCTCACACCATCAATGCCTGTCCCGAACGTCCGGGAAAACTCCAAACCCTAGCTCGCCCAGGAGAGGGCCGGCTAGGAGTAATGATCTCCTCTCCATCTCCTCATGATTGTAATCTCCCAGTCTCGCTTCAAGTTGCTCAACGTTATCGGAACGTCATTGCTCTCCTTGATTCCGGAGCAGCTGGGAACTTTATTACTGAAGCCTATGTTAAACGGTGGTCCCTACCCACCGAGAGACTTCCTTCCTCCTTTTCCTTAACTGCCGTGGATGGCAGTAAAATTTTTGATACTGTTATTGCTCTAAGGACTCTACCAGTTCGTCTGAGAGTGGGAGTTCTTCATTCCGAACTTATTTCACTTTTAGTGATTCCAAGAGCCACACATCCTGTGGTCCTGGGCCTTCCATGGCTCCGTCTTCACAATCCTACAATTGATTGGACGACTACGCAAATCCTGGCATGGGGTTCCTCCTGTGCAGAGACATGTTTGTTTAAAGTATTGCCTGTCTGTTCTTCCTCCCCCAGGTCGTCTGATGTTCCACCTCCTCCATATCAAGATTTCACGGATGTGTTCAGTAAAGCTTCTGCTGATATCCTTCCTCCTCATAGAGAATGGGACTGCCCGATTGATCTCGTTCCAGGGAAGGTTCCACCTCGAGGCCGAACTTATCCGTTGTCTCTGCCTGAGACGCATTCTATGGAGGAATACATTAAAGAGAACCTAGCAAAGGGGTTCATTCGACCTTCTTCCCCAGCCGGCGCAGGCTTCTTTTTTGTAAAAAAGAAAGATGGTGGTCTGCGGCCGTGCATCGACTACAGAGGTTTGAACGACATTACCATCAAGAACCGTTATCCTTTACCCCTGATTACTGAGCTCTTTGACAGAGTTAGCGGAGCTACCATCTTTACAAAGCTGGACTTGCGAGGTGCATACAATCTCATCCGGATCCGTGAGGGTGACGAGTGGAAGACCGCCTTTAACACCCGTGACGGACATTATGAGTACCTCGTCATGCCCTTCGGATTGAGCAATGCTCCAGCTGTCTTCCAGCATTTTGTCAATGAGATTTTCAGAGACATTCTATACCGTCATGTCGTGGTCTATCTAGACGATATCCTCATTTTTGCCAACGATTTAGAGGAACATCGTTTTTGGGTTAAAGAGGTTCTGTCCCGTCTCCGTGTCAATCATCTCTATTGCAAATTAGAAAAATGCGTCTTTGAAGTCAAGTCCATTCCGTTTCTAGGGTACATTGTGTCCGGTTCCGGACTAGAGATGGATCCTGAGAAACTACAAGCAATTCAGAATTGGCCGGTACCCTTAACCCTCAAAAGGGTCCAGAGGTTCTTAGGGTTCGCCAATTATTACCGAAAGTTTATACGAGACTTTTCCACCATTGTGGCGCCTATTACTGCTTTCACCAAGAAGGGTGCTAACCCGTCCAAGTGGTCTGAAGAAGCCATGCAAGCTTTTCATCTTTTAAAACAGAGGTTCATCTCTGCGCCTGTCCTGAAACAGCCTGACATCGACTCTCCTTTCATCCTAGAGGTGGATGCCTCCTCCGTTGGAGTAGGAGCGGTGTTATCTCAGAGGGCTAAAGATGGCCATTTACATCCTTGCAGTTTCTTCTCCCGGAAGTTCTCCCCAGCTGAGCGCAACTATGCCATTGGCGACCAGGAGTTGCTAGCCATCAAGCTCGCTCTAGAAGAGTGGAGGTATCTGTTGGAGGGAGCTTCTCATTTAATCACCATACTTACAGACCACAAGAACCTTTTATACCTGAAGGGCGCACAATGTCTCAACCCTCGTCAGGCCAGATGGGCACTTTTCTTTTCCAGGTTCGACTTTAAACTCCAGTTCTGTCCGGGCTCTCAGAATCGCAAGGCCGATGCCCTTTCCCGCTCATGGGAGCAAGAAAATGAGTCAGAGTCTTCAGACAAGCATCCTATTATAAATCCGTTGGCATTCTCCACGGTAGGGATGGACTCTACGCCCCCATCAGGGAAAAGTTTTGTGAAGCCGATGCTAAGGAAGAAGCTCATGCATTGGGCCCATGCTTCCCGTTTTGCCGGACATACAGGTATCCAAAAAACCCTGGAGTTTATCTCTAGGTCCTATTGGTGGCCAACTTTGAAAAAGGACGTCTTGGAGTTTATTGCATCTTGCCCAAAGTGTGCCCAACATAAAGTATCCCGCCAGTCGCCTGCGGGGCAACTGGTTCCACTATCCGTTCCCCGTCGACCATGGACCCACTTGTCGATGGATTTCATTACAGACTTACCCATGTGCAACAAGTTCAATACCATCTGGGTGGTAGTTGACCGGTTCACCAAGATGGCACACTTCATTCCTCTCACCGGTCTTCCGTCAGCTTCCAAGTTGGCTCAAGTATTCATACAAGAGATCTTCCGACTCCACGGTCTTCCTGAAGAAATTATCTCAGATCGAGGAGTTCAATTCACAGCCAAATTCTGGCGAAGTTTATGTCAAGTCCTCCAAGTCAAGCTAAAGTTTTCCACGGCTTACCATCCTCAGACCAATGGTCAAACCGAGAGGGTGAATCAGGACTTGGAGGCCTTCCTCCGCATCTATGTGTCCTCCTCTCAAGATGACTGGGTTCAATTACTTCCCTGGGCCGAGTTCTGTCATAACAACCAGTATCATTCTTCATCTGCTTCAACACCATTCTTCACTAACTTTGGATTCCACCATAAAGTTCCTGAGTTCCAACCGCTTCCAGCAACTTCTGTTCCCGCAGTGGATATCACCTTGCATCAGTTTGCCAATATCTGGAAGAGCGTACGATCAGCTCTGCTCAAGGCATCGTTCAGGTACAAGAAGTTTGCGGATAAGAAGCGTCGAGCAGTACCTGCTCTCAAGGTGGGTGATCGGGTATGGTTATCCACGAAGAATTTGAGGTTAAGAGTTCCCAGTATGAAGTTTGCACCTCGCTATATCGGTCCTTTCAAAATTGAACAAGTCATCAATCCTGTTGCTTACAGACTCCAGTTGCCTCCCTTCTTAAAAATACCCAGGACATTCCATGTTTCCCTGTTGAAACCGCTGATCTTGAATCGGTTTCATTCCTCACTTCCTCCAACTCCGAAAGTCCAAACTCAACGAGGCGTTGAGTATGAAGTGGCCAAGATCCTGGACTCACGTCACCGTTACGGTCAACTACAATATCTTATTGACTGGAAGGGTTATGGTCCTGAGGAACGTTCATGGACCAATGCTTCTGATGTCCATGCTCCTGCCTTGGTCCGGAGATTCCATTCCAAGTTTCCTCAAAAGCCAAAGAAGTGTCCTGGGGCCACTCCTAAAGGGGGGGGTGCTGTCACGATCCAGGTATCTGGACGCCATTTCTTACCCATCAGATGCCTCCTAAGGCTGGCTCAGCGCTCCAGGACCGGATCCCATCTGTTATCCTAATGTTCACATTCCTGCATCCTCTCCTGTCACTCTGGGACGCTGTCACAGTAAACGCCATATTACACCTGGCATGGCGTCTCCCGCGGCCTCCGCCGCCGTCCCTGAACTTCTGCATGCAGAGTGTCTGAGTGGCGATTACGTCAGCCGCGGCCTCCGCTGTGTCCGCGTGGTTGGATGTGCATCTGTCAGCCTGGCGCCTCCTGTCTCCGGTGGCCGGCGCCGCCATTACTGTTTTCATTACCACATGGATTACAAACCAAACTTCCCTCCAAGTGTCTGCATGGGCGCAGCCATCTTGGATTCTGTCAGCTGATCATTTCCACCAATCTGTTCTCAGTATTGATAATCTGCATAATTGCCTAGCCAATCCCTTCCTTGCTGCAGGTATAAATACACTGTGCCTGAGCAAGGAAGGCGTCAGTGCTTTGGTTGTCAAACCTAGTTCCTGTTTGTCTCTCTCCTATGATTGTCTTCCAGGTTCCAGCTCCTGTCTCAAGACTTCCACCATAGAGACCCGCACCAGCATTCCACCTGCGGTGTAGCCTGACTCTCCAATCCATTGTGGATTCATCTGTTTCCAGCTACAACATTACCTGCTTCCAGCTCAGCTTTCAGCAGAGTACAGCTTCCCTTAAAGGGCCGGTGTCCTTTCTACACTTTACCACTCTCCACCGGTATTATTATTTCTCCGCTCTCAAGTTCTACATTTCAGTTCATATTTCATCGCTCCCAAGTTCATTTATTATTTAACTGGTTCCAGCCAGTATCCACTCCGTGCTAACAACAGTCTGGTTCCAGCCAGTATCCACAGCAGCTGTTTTACCTTCAGCAACCCAGCTTTTCCTGGAACACCAGCTGGCACAATCCTGGGTTATCTCCATTGCTACAGTCGGGCCTGGTAAGGACTTTCCATCTAGAAGATCATAAGAACTATCTCACACTACCAGTGCCCTGTGGCTCCTGCCATCCTGTAGTACCCAGGAACTGTATTTATTATTTGCTGACTTTTACGTTTCCTTTTACTGCTGCTGTGTTGCGGAGTTGTCATAATAAACATCATTGACTTTTATCCAAGTTGTCGTGGTCACGCCTTCGGGCAGTTATTATTCATGTTACTTACATGTCCAGGGGTCTGATACAACCTCCCAGGTTCCGGTACATCTCAGCCCCTACAACTGAGGCTGCCTCCCGTCAGCTCAGGCCCTCAGTTGTGACAGGCAGGATCCCAATATGGATCGCAATGCCGGTGCCGGAATCCTGCACAAAAGATTTAGGGTTAAGATTTAGAATTAAGGAAGGTAGAGATTAGGAGTTGCATACTTACCTAGTAGATGTCGGAGTCCTGAGCGTCGGGATGCCACTATCGGTATTCTGACTGCTGCATCCCAAGCACAAGAAAGCCTGAAATGGCATTCTCCGGTGATGCTCCAGCAAAAGGCTACATGGTCTTTATGTTGCATTTCCTTTATTACACACACACACACACACACACATACAGTGCTGAGAGCGTAGGCAGGGCCATACTCATTACAGAGCTTACAACCTAGTGGGAAAAAGGCAAGAGGAGCGTGCATGGCTCACTGTGGAGATTGCGACAGCAGTGTGAGTAGCACAGATAGGGGTAGGCCAGGCTCTAATAAAGACATAGACTTCAGTGTATTTTAAAAATTGAATGGCAGTAGAGAGTATGGTGAAGCATAGTAGGAAATTCCATATTTCTGTAGAGGCACAGCTAGACCATCCATTAAACAATCTTGGCACCCACCTACGTCCCAATGAGCACTATGGGATAGGAATACCCTAACCAATTTTACATTGTATGTTTCTCTTGTAGGTTAGAGACCTAAACCAGTATGATACCTAGAGCCAATGAGGTCTTAATCCCTTCACTGGACAGCGACACAGGAGTGTCCTTGTAGATGGGAGTAAGAGGTGGTTATCAGGAATCGGTATGGGATCCCGTAGGTCCGAAGACCGACGCCGGGAACCCAACAACCAGCATCCTGGCAGCGAGCACAGCGTGTGGGCTCGCTGCGCTCGCCATGTTTCGGGCCTGGTGGCGAGCGCAGCGATCGCCACTCTATTATATTTCCACCCGAGTGGAAATACCTGGCCTGGGTCGGGATTCCAACCACCGGCATTTCCTCAGCTGTCAGGATACACTAAGTAAGGAGCAGGTCAGAGGCAGATCTAATACGGTGTGAGGGGCAGTACTGTCAGATGAGATTTGTGATATGATATGTTGTTTTCAGGGCTTTGCAGGAATGGTGGAGAGGGGGACAGTCAGTTGATTTGGAATATGGAGAATACAGGGAGCCAGTGTGCAGGATTTACGGGTATGGGTCGTTGGGCTGACCCAACTTAGATCGACACTCATTAGGTCGACATTGCCATTAGGCCGACATGCATTAGGTTGACATGTACTAGGCCGACAGGTCAAAAGGTCGACATGAGGTTTTTGACTGTTTTTGGTGTAGTTTTCTCTGTAAAGTGATGGGGAACTTTACAGGTTACCTTTCCAATCATAGTCCACGTGGATCGTTAATTATGAAAAAAAAAATTTTTTTTAAACTCATGTCGACTTTTTGACCTGTCGACCTAATGCATGTCGACCTAATGGCATTGTCGACCTTCAGTGGTTGACCTAATGAGTGTCGACCTAACGGCCGTAACCCGGATTTACAGGGCGGTACAGCAAACATGAATCTATCTATACTGGTTGCCAGGGAGAAATTTATCAGAGAATGGTGGTCATTCAGAGTTGTTTGCTCGCTGCCGTTTTTTGGAGAATTGCGATCAGGCTAAAAACCGGCAGTTCTGCGCATGCGTATGGGCCGCAGGGCGCACGCGCTAAGTAGTTTCACACAAAGCTATGCAATTTTTACACACGTCCGAGCAACGCTTTTCAGTCGCTCTGTTGATCGGCGAGTGATTGACAGGAAGTGGTTGTTTCTGGGTGGTGACTGAGCGTTTTTTCCGGGAGTGTGCTAAAAAACGCAGGCATGTCAGGTAAAAACGCAGGCGTGCCTAAGGAAACTCTGGAGTGGCTGGCCGAACGCAGGGCGTGTTTGTGACGTCAAACCAGGAACTAAACAGACTGCAGTCATCGCAAGATAGGAGTAGGTCTGCAGCTACTCAGAAACGGCATTACATTTTTAGTAGCAATTCTGCTAACCTTTCGTTCGCACTTCTGTTAAGCTAAGATACACTCCCAGAGGGCGGCGGCTTAGCGTGTGCACTGCTGCTAAAAGCAGCTAGCGAGCGAACAACTCAGAATGAGGGCCAATATCCGCTATTGTTCAAACCGAAACTGGAAATTATAGCATTAGTGATATACAGGTTGAGTATCCCATATCCAAATATTCCGAAATACGGAATATTCTGAAATATGGAATTTTCTGAGTGAGAGTGAAGATAGTCAAACCTTTGTTTTCTGATGGCTCAATGTACACAAACTTTGTTTAATACACAAAGTTATTACAAATATTGTATTAAATGACATTCAGGCTGTGTGTATAAGGTGTATATGAAACATAAATGAATTGTGTGAATGTACACACACTTTGTTTAATGCACAAAGTTATTAAAAATATTGGCTAAAATGACCTTCAGGCTGTGTGTATAAGGTGTATATGAAACATAAATGCATTCTGTGCTTAGACTTAGATCCCATCACCATGATATCTCATTATGGTATGCAATTATTCCAAAATACGGAAAAATCCCATATCCAAAATACCTCTGGTACCAAGCATTTTGGATATGGGATACTCAACCTGTATTGTGCTATAAGAATATTTAAGATTGTAAATAAACCCTTCAGAGTGAAGTCTTCATAAGTTTAACCTTTGGACACTTTCCTTTCTGGATTGCTCATCCTAGATCTCTGATCACACTGTTATTATTTTTGTCCTGTAAAACATATCTAGTTTCCCTAATAAAGCATGGTCTCCCGGTGGCACGGAGAAAAATGGTACGTGCAATGTTGGATTCCATGTGGAGCTCACATCAAAGGTCTGAGAGAGCGTGACACAGCTCCCTGCATTTACATTCTCCGCGTGCTGGAATTACAATGAACTGCCATGAATATGCAATGGGGATACTTGATCCAGAACAATGGTCAGCATCCACACCCAAGAGACCTAGGCCCAGCATGTCAGATCAGAGTCCCGGGCCCTCAATGGCTCAACGCTCGCAGTAATCTTCAATTGCCATCACTTAATAATCTGGCTAAACTCCCAAAAGTGATAGCTCTGGAGTATGTACATAGTTCTGCACTGTCTGAGCACAGGAAGATTAAGTTTAACTCTTAATGTATCACAAAACTAATTAACCTGATGCAAAGCTATACTTCCTAGCTTATGGGCTTTGGAATGTTAAAAAAATAAAAATAAATTTTTTCCCAGGAAACCTGTGATCTTTATGTTTTAATAATATAGGTTTAATTGAATTTTATGGCTACAAAAAAGGAAAATAAAATTCTAAGTATTATATTACTTTCCAGTTCCTATAGAACTGTAGAATATAGAATTGGTATCTTATGCAACCCGGGAATCACAGGAGACGCAATATGCTGCGAATCTGTGTAGTAGCCACACGGATTTCAGTTTTCACGCTAGGCGCCTTGCACAATTTTTAATAGGCAAAATGTGCCCTGCCCCTTTTTGGCGCCCTGCTAAAACAGCCTGCCCACGGCCTATCTGCTTCCACGCGAATAGATGCCATGTGCGTGCATTAAAGGGAGAGCTTGGGAGAAGCCTAGCACCCCATTAGTGACGTCTAGAAGCCAGTGCCCCCCCTCCCAGTTGGCTGCACCCCCTTCTCAGGCGTGCACAAACTCACTGCCCCTGCACGCCTGCGTCCTGTCTTGCCCGCATGCTAGCAGGAACACTAGCAGAGTGTGTGACTGTGTCACTAGTGGGGGTGTGACTAGTACTGAAACGAGCTAGGCTGCCTGTGGCCGGAGACCTGTCCCACATGATGAACTAATGGTGCGTTCGCCTTCTTTTTAAATGGATGAATCGACGCTTGGTGTCATATACTGTAAATGTATAGGGGTTAATGTGTTTTAACATGTTGTATTTAGTGCTCTTTGCATGGTTGTAGAACTGCATGTGTACAAGTATTCATATTTAAGATGTGTGTACAGAATTTTAAGGGTTTGTCTTGATCCAGGCTATTTCAAGAAGGAATAGGCCTGTTAATAAGTAGTGTGATATCAATGTAGGTGATATCAGGATATCCGAGTGGTGTATCAAGGGATGTGATGCCAATTGCATCTGGGTTATATCAAAATGGGCATGAGTGAAATTTTGTATTATTCTGATTCATGTATCAATGTACCATTGTATAATCCCAGTCAAATTTCTTTGCATGTTGAATGGTAGAGACTTACTTGTTTACAGTACAGAGGGGTCAGATACCCTTTGATTCAGGGAACCAGAGACGCTTTGGCCAGCAGGATGTTACTGGCCTTCCTGGGATCCACGCATGCCCCATACTACAGCTGTAAAGGCAAGCCATAAAAGATGAGAAGAACCAAAGCTATGGCCAGAAAGGTGTTATTCCCTTCCTGACCTGTGTCTCTCAGAACTGGCCGTTGATTTATACAAGAGCCATGGCCAGAGCTTCAAAGGCTATTAGAAGATAAGGCCATTCGCCGTTGACAGAGTGGCTGGGAAGCCCAGTATGAGCGGACACTCAATACCTTCCATGCTTGGAAGAGTTATTACCAGTCATTTATATTACCAGTCATTTATATAGCGCACACATATTCCACAGCGCTTTACAGAGAATATTTGTCCATTCACATCAGTCCCTGCCCCAGTGGAGCTTACAATCTATAATCCCTACCATATGTACACACAAACTCTACACAGTTAGGGCCATGGTGGGAATCTAACCTATGACCTCAGTGCTGTGAGGCAGTAATGCTAACCATTACACCATCCGTGCAAGAGCTAAAACGAATCCGAATGAGGGGGGCTGAAGGGGGGTCCAGCCTGAGTTTTAAATAAAATAAACACAGGCTGTTCAGGGTTCATTCTGCATGAGGCTATCGAAGGAACAGGCAGGGGCGGATCCAGAAGAAAATGATAGGGGGGGCTCCATGGAAGGGGCAAGTACATTTGCGTGCGGCTTCGGTGCATATGAGGTGGCGCTTCTTATACAATGCCCACAGTAGTAGCGCTCATTATGCAATGTCCACTGTACTGGTAGTGCTCCTTATATAGACCCCATAGTAGTGGTGCCCCTTATGCAATGCCCGTATTGCCCCCAGTAGTAATGTTGCCTGTAGTAATGCCCCCAGTCATTATGCCCCCAGTGGTAATGCCCCTGCAGTTATGACCCCAGTAGTTTACACCCCCCCTTTAGTTTAGCCTCCCAGTGGTAATGCCCCCAGTAGTTTAGCCACCAGTAGTAATGCCCCCCTGTAGTTTGCCCCATTGTAGTTTAGCCCCCAGTAGTAATGCCCCCAGTAGTTTGGTCCCTGTAGTTATCCCCCAGTAGTTTGGCCCCTGTAGTTATGCCCCCAGTAGTTTGGCCCCCCTGTAGTTTAGCCCCCAAGTAGTAATGCCCCTGTAGTTAAGCTGCCAGTAGTAATGCCCCTGTAGTTACGCCGCCAGTAGTAATGCCCTCCTGTAGTATGCCCCCAGTAGTTAGCACCTTTGTAGTTGGCCCCCAGTAATAATGTCCCCCAGTAGTTTGCCCCCAGTAGATGCCCCAGTAATAATGTCCCCCAGCAGTTTGCCCCCAGTAGATGCCCCCCAGTAATAATGTCCTCCAGTAGTTTGACCCAAGTAGTAATGCCCCCTAGGAGTTTGCCCCCAATAGATGACCCCCCAGTAGTAATTCCCCCAGTAGATACCCCCCAGTAATAATGCCCCCAGTAGATGGCCCCCAGTAAAAATATCCCCCAGTAGCTGCCCCCAATAGATGACCCCCCAGTAGTAATGCCCCCAGTAGATGCCCCCCAGTAATAATGCCCCCAGTAGATGGCTCCCATTAAAAATGTCCCCCAGTAGCTGCCCCCAATAGATGACCCCCCAGTAGAAATGCCCCCTACGATTTTTGCCCCCAATAGATGACCCCCCAGTAGTAATGCCCCCAGTAGATGCCCCCCAGTAATAATGCCCCCAGTAGATGGCCCCCAGTAAAAATGTCCCCCAGTAGCTGCCCCCAATAGATGAATCCCAGTAGTGATGCCCCCCAGTTATAATGCCCCAAGTAGTAATGCCCCCCCAGTAGTTATGCCCCTTGTTGATGCCCCCCCAGTAGTAATGTACCCCCGTAGTTTGTCCCCAGTAGATGCCCCCGCTGCATTAAGGAAGAAAAAAACATCATACTTACCGAGCCCCGTTCCCGCTTCCAGCCCACTGCAGTCCTCCTCCTCCCTGGGCGTCTGCTCCTCAGTCAGCACTATGAGAGATCATCCCATAACTATTGAATCCAAAGAGACTGGATTGGTTTGTTTTGCTTATTTCCTTATTTCTTTATTTTATTTGAAATTGCGTTTACGTGTGTGACTATTTACAACTATTATACAACTTGTAACTTTCTTTTTTTCTGTAACAAAAAGCTTTGAAGTTTTCACTTGGATTCAAATTTCTTAATTTTATTTCTGGAATTTGTGTTTTCCAAACCCAAAGCCTCGAGAGGTTAGGTTACCAAATTTTTACGTATTAATAACTTTGTGTGCAGGTGAGAGCAGAAGGTCGCCCTGGACATGGTCCCTCAAAGTCGCTTAGCCTGGCAGAGGCAGCGACTGGTACTTCTGCTGGTGGCAGTTTCCCATGTGGATTTAGCACACATGCTGAGGTAAAAAGTACGGTGTCACGGGCAGCGTTCTCAGATTGGCGTATCTGGAGAATCCCTGCGCTAGGATCGTGACAGGGTCATAATGCACTTCTGTTATTTATTCAGTATTGAATTTTAGAAGCCAACTTCTGTGACTGTAGGAAATGAGATGCTTATTTTCATTTTCTAGCAGGAGGTCTAGTGAATGACAAGGACTTTTGATAGTGGTCAGTGTACTCATTTTAGGTGATGTCCTGGATGTTTGCAGTATCCTGTGGATAGGTGTTAATTAAGGAAACTTCTGTATATATCTATGTAAAGTGTCAAGAAGGTTTGGAATCGATGGTTTCCTGTAAATCCGTTACAGATATATGAATGGTAGTAGGAAATCAAATGCATTATTGCTGCATAAACAATATACAGTAGGTACTTTGAATTTGTATGATAAATATATCAAAGGAGAAATGTATATTACCAGTTCCTGTGTAATGTGAGCTATATATTGTCTTCTGATTATAAAAAGAGGACAGGTGAGCCCTGTGTGGGTAGAGAGAGAGAGAGAGAATGGTGTTGTAAACATCTTGTATGCTGTGAAAGATACTCAGCAACTTTAGCGACAGACAGACTTTTTAAAGACTTTTTTGAGCAATAAACATCTTGCCTTTACGAGTGCATCCATATCCTGCGATCAACAGAATTGCACAAAACGATATTCCATTTTCTGGCTGTCCTGGAAGGAGCCCAGCGTCTCCAAGCTCCGTCCTCTGAAAACTACAGAGCAGGGCCTGGTCCAGGTGAGGGACCAGCGGGAATCAACCAACACCAATTAGGAGGTGTGTCAGCAGCGTGTGTACACATAAACAGCAGCAAGCATTATCAGGTACCAGTGGTAGAAGCTTGAGCAGAAATGCGGTTCCAGGTGCCACGGTGAGGGAACCTGGTGATGGCCGCAAAATACCTGCCCACTGCACAGTGGGTGGAGTCAGTAACAGGTGGTTACTGACTGTAAGAGGGAATCCCTATTAGCCCAGGTTCCATGAGAACCAATCCAATCTGTGATCGCTTGGCATGAGCAGCGAGGCGCATCCAGTCACACTGCCTATTATACCATCCCCTAAACCACCGAGTCATTGGAATATGCTGTTTGGAACACTGGACTGTTACAGATACGTATTTATTTCATCAGGGCAGGAGGGAACATTGGACAGCAGATAGTGGGGGAGATATATCAAAGCTTCGAGAGAGATAAAGTGGAGAGAGAAACACAACCTGTAAAATGACAACCTGATTGGTTAATTATCTCTCTGCAAGCTTTAATAAATCTATCCCAAAAGTTTGTATGACACTGTTATGAGTATAACTCCACCAAAATAGAATTCCCGGTTGGATTGGAATTACACTTTTAACAGATAATGGGGAGGTACACAAGGTAGGGTCAAGGTAGAGCAAGAAGGTTAATGAAAAAAACATCACTATTATTATTAGTGGTTATTCATCCTAGCACATTGGGCAGAATCAAATTGGATGCTATCCGTGGTGCTTTTTCATGGACCAGTGCTCACCTCCCATTATCGCTCGCTGCCAAGAGATGTGACTCACCGACCTTGAAGATGATTAGTCTCTATTCCACAATTTCCATTCATCCAGGAAGAGAAGATAGAACAAGTAATTATAAACTAGGTACAAGATGATGTCATGTAGACTAATAATCTAGAAATAATGGAATGTGGTCTTGTAGATAGACCTAGTTCTTTAATACAGAGGATATAAAGTATTTATTTTAATGATTTCTCAAAACCATACATTGATCAGCTAATTCTAAATGTCAGCTACAACATGTAAAACAAAAAACAATCGTAAATTATTAGATTTTGAAAAAAATATGGATGAAAAATATAAAATTTATTTTAATTTCATTTAATATAACAGTACATATTTATGTCTAACACCAGAAAGGTATTAGGCATAGGTGTGTTACTGGGGTCAGTATGATTTGCCGATGAACAAGATGCCCGCGGTTAGAATACTGACAACGGCATCACGCCCATCAGAATCCCGACAGCCCCCCAGTAAGCCCGTTAACCTTCCCCTGACCCCTACCCTAACCCTCCCTGCTTTATGCCTAGCCCTAACCCTCCCTTCCTCACTGCCTAAACCTAACCCACCCCACTTGATGCCTAACCCTAACCACCCCCTTCTATGTGCCTAACCCTCCCTCCCTCCACGGTACCTAACCCTAACCCTCCCTCCCTCCACGGTACCTAACCCTAACCTTCCCGGCCCTGCAGCCTAAGCCCACTTCTTCTGCCTAAACCTAACCGCCACCCCCCCCCCCCCCTCCCGCGGCAGGATGCCAGCGTGTCCCGCTGTCCGGATGTGCGGGATGCCGGCTGTCGGTAATATGACGCCGGCATCCCGTGCGGTGTCGATATCTCGGTGGCCGGCATTTCCTCCTACTTCGGGATCCCGGGGTCGGTATATCGACTTCCGGCATCCCGTCTGTCGGGAAGCTAACTGCTTCCAGTGTTACTCACCAACGTACAAACTACTTTACTAAATGTACTAGTTTACACCACCTAACATAAATAAGAGGGACCTTTATATATATTAAGAGTCAAAGAAGAGAAGTGTACACATAATAATGTCCCTTTGGTTGCACAAGATAAAAAAAAACAAAAAAAACAAGAAAACATGGCACTTTCAGTAACGGATCACCAAGACAATAAGCAGCCCCAGGATAGTCTTCTATGAACACTTGGAGCATGGCTGGAGCATTACAAAGTAAAGTTATACATACAAATGATTATAATAATAAGAATTTACTCACTGGCAATTCTATTTCTCGTAGTCCGTAGTGGATGCTGGGAACTCCGTAAGGACCATGGGGAATAGACAGGCTCCGCAGGAGACTGGGCGCTCTAAAAGAAAGATTAGGTACTATCTGGTGTGCACTGGCTCCTCCCTCTATGCCCCTCCTCCAGACCTCAGTTAGGGAAACTGTGCCCGGAAGAGCTGACACTACAAGGAAAGGATTTGGAATCCCGGGTAAGACTCATACCAGCCACACCAATCACACCATACAACTCGTGATACTATACCCAGTTAACAGTATGAATAACAACTGAGTCTCACTAACAGATGGCTCATAACAATAACCCTTTTTAGTTAGGCAATAACTATATACAAGTATTGCATACAATCCGCACTTGGGATGGGCGCCCAGCATCCACTACGGACTACGAGAAATAGAATTACCGGTGAGTAAATTCTTATTTTCTCTGACGTCCTAGTGGATGCTGGGAACTCCGTAAGGACCATGGGGATTATACCAAAGCTCCCAAACGGGCGGGAGAGTGCGGATGACTCTGCAGCACCGAATGAGCAAACTCAAGGTCCTCCTCAGCCAGGGTATCAAACTTGTAGAAATTTGCAACGTGTTTGATCCCGACCAGGTAGCAGCTCGGCAAAGTTGTAAAGCCGAGACCCCTCGGGCAGCCGCCCAAGAAGAGCCCCCTTCCTCGTGGAATGGGCTTTGACTGATTTAGGATGCGGCAGTCCAGCCGCAGAATGTGCAAGTTGAATCGTGGAGCTGATCCAGCGAGCAATAGTCTGCTTAGAAGCAGGAGCACCCAGCTTGTTGGGTGCATGCAGGATAAACAGCGAGTCAGTCTTTCTGACTCTAGCCGTCCTGGAAACATAGATTTTCAGGGCCCGGACTACGTCCAGCAACTTGGAGGCCTCCAAGTCCCGAGCAGCCGCAGGCACCACAATAGGTTCAACCGACATGCTGTCAAATGCAGCCGCGGTAAGTCTTGGAACAGACAGGGCCCCTGCTGCAGCAGGTCCAGTCTGAGAGGCAGAGGCCAAGGGTCCTCTGAGATAATTTCTTGTAGTTCCGGGTACCAAGTCCTTCTTGGCCAATCCGGAATGATGAGTAAGTTCTTACTCCTCTCTTTCTTATTATCCTCAGCACCTTTGGTATGAGAGGAAGAGGAGGGAACACATAAACCGACTGGTACACCCACGGTGTCATTAGTGCGTCCACAGCTGTTATGCACACCAGTGCCAGCAGGAAAGTACTGGTGTCAGAACTGTTATGCACTCCAGTGTCTGCAGGAATGTACTGGTGTTTGAACTGTTATGCAAAACAGATGGACTCACAGACAAACTGGGGGATATGACATAACGTACACAGAAGGTGATAGGGTAACAAAATACACACAAAGTGAACAGAGAAGCCCAGAGGCTAAGGAACTGGGTATCTCCCTTGTATTAGAACTGCTAAGATGGAAAAAGCAAGATGTTGTGTTTTAATACGTAGAGTACCCGAAATGCTGTTGCTAAGGGCAACAGCAAAACCCTAAAGGGTTACCAACGGGTGTGGCAGTAAACTCCTTGGTCAGAGATGGAATGATAGACACAAGGAGAATCTCCACAATCCAAATTCTCACTTGCAGTGCACAGGTTTTAGCTTACTGCCACTAAACTGACCCCTGACACCTAGCACAGTGAGACAGGATTAGACAGGCAAGTCTTAGAATACAGCCGCAAACTTGCTAAGTTCACAGGGTAGTAACAGAACCCCAGCAAGCTAAACGACTGACTCCAGTCTTACTGCTAGGTCTGGATTGGCAGAGTGTAATACCAAATTCCCAGGCCTATTTGCAGTAAGCAACAAACAAATACAAAGCTACACAGTACTGGCTAACGTTCATGAACTGACTAACCAACAAAGATTCAGCAGCATCTGCTTACCCTGAAAAGAGGCCTTATAAAGCAGGTGCTGTCCACGCCCCACTCAGACCTCACAGACTGTGAGCACAAAAACCAGCACCGGATCCCCTGCCGTGCACAGAGCCTATAACCACTGCACAGCAAAAGACCCGAACCGGAGTATCAGCTGCGCTCAGGTTACTCCACTAGCACTTGTCTCCCGGTTGCCATGACGACGTGGCAGCACAGGGCAGGAGACCCTAACAACAGCTTTCGCCTGAGGGTCCCTTGACCTGGCGCAATATCTTTTTAGCTTTTTGTTTAGGCGGGATGCCATCATGTCCACCTGTGGCCTTTCCCAACGGTTTACAAACAGTTGGAAGACTTCTGGATGAAGTCCCCACTCTCCCGGGTGAAGGTCGTGCCTGCGGAGGAAGTCTGCTTCCCAGTTGTCCACTCCCGGAATGAACACTGCTGACAGTGCTATCACGTGATTTTCCGCCCATCGGAGAATCCTTGTGGCTTCTGCCATCGCCATCCTGCTTCTTGTGCCGCCCTGTTGGTTTACATGGGCGACCGCCGTGATGTTGTCTGACTGAATCAGAACCGGCTGGTTTTGAAGCAGGGGTCTTGCCTGACTTAGGGCATTGTAAATGGCCCTTAGTTCCAGAATATTTATGTGTAGGGAAGCCTCCTGACTCGACCATTGTCCTTGGAAGTTTCTTCCCTGTGTGACTGCCTCCCAACCTCGGAGGCTTGCATCCGTGGTCACCAGGACCCAGTCCTGTATGCCGAATCTGCGGCCCTCTAGAAGATGAGCACTCTGCAGCCACCACAGCAGAGACACCCTGGCCCTCGGGGACAGGGTGATCAGCCGATGCATCTGAAGATGCGATCCGGACCACTTGTCTAACAGATCCCACTGAAAGATCCTTGCATGGAACCTGCCGAATGGAATTGCTTCGTAAGAAGCTACCATCTTTCCCAGGACTCGCGTGCAGTGATGCACTGACACCTGTTTTGGTTTCAGGAGGTCTCTGACCAGAGATGACAACTCCTTGGCCTTCTCCTCCGGGAGAAACACCTTCTTCTGTTCTGTGTCCAGAATCATACCCAGGAACAGCAGACGTGTCGTAGGAACCAGCTGCGACTTTGGAATATTCAGAATCCAGCCGTGCTGTTGTAGCACTTCCTGAGATAGTGCTACTCCGACCAACAACTGCTCCCTGGACCTCGCCTTTATAAGGAGATCGTCCAAGTATGGGATAATTATAACTCCCTTCTTTCGAAGGAGTATCATCATTTCGGCCATTACCTTGGTAAATACCCTCGGGGCCGTGGACAGACCAAACGGCAACGTCTGGAATTGGTAATGCCAGTCTTGTACCACAAAACGGAGGTACACCTGGTGAGGTGGGTAAATGGGGACATGCAGGTACGCATCCTTGATGTCCAGTGATACCATGTAATCCCCTTCTTCCAGGCTTGCAATAACCGCCCTGAGCGATTCCATTTTGAACTTGAACCTTCTTATATAAGTGTTCAAGGATTTTAAATTTAGAATTGGTCTCACCGAACCGTCTGGTTTCGGTACCACAAACATTGTGGAATAGTAACCCCATCCCTGTTGAAGGAGGGGAACTTTTATTATCACCTGCTGGAGGAACAGCTTGTGAATTGCCGCCAGCACTACCTCCCTGTCCGGGGGAGTAGCTGGCAAGGCTGATTTGAGGTAACGGCGAGGGGGAGACGTCTCGAATTCCAGCTTGTATCCCTGAGATACCACTTGTAGAACCCAGGGATCCACCTGTGAGCGAACCCACCGGTCGCTGAAGTTCCGGAGACGGGCCCCCACCGCACCTGGCTCCACCCGTGGAGCCCCAGCGTCATGCGATGGATTTAGTGGAAGCAGGGGAGGATTTCTGTTCTTGGGAACTGGCTGTATGGTGCAGCTTTTTCCCTCTACCCCTGCCTCTGGGCAGAAAGGATGCGCTTTTAACCCGCTTGCCTTTCTGGGGCCGAAAGGACTGTACCTGATAATACGGTGCTTTCTTTGGCAGTGAGGGAACCTGGGGTAAAAATGTCGACTTCCCAGCTGTCGCTGTGGAAACGAGGTCCGAGAGACCATCCCCAAACAATTCCTCACCCTTGTAAGGCAAAACCTCCATGTGCCTTTTAGAATCCGCATCACCTGTCCACTGCCGAGTCCATAATACTCTCCTGGCAGAAATGGACATTGCATTTATTCTAGATGCCAGCCGGCATCTCTCATGTATAAGACTACGTCTTTAATATGCTCTATGGTTAGCAATATAGTGTCCCTGTCAAGGGAATCAATATTATCAGATAGGGAATCAGACCACGCTGCTGCAGCACTGCACATCCATGCTGAAGCAATAGCAGGTCTCAGTATAGTACCTGAGTGTGTATATACAGACTTCAGGATAGCCTCCTGCTTTCTATCCGCAGGCTCCTTTAAGGCGGCCGTATCCTGAGACGGTAGTGCCACCTTTTTTGACAAGCGTGTGAGCGCTTTATCCACCCTCGGGGATGTCTCCCAACGTACCCTGTCCTCTGGCGGGAAAGGGTACGCCATTAGTAACTTTTTAGAAATCACTAGTTTTTTATCAGGGGAAGCCCACGCTTCTTCACACACTTCATTTAACTCATCCGAAGGGGGAAAAACTACTGGTTGCTTTTTCTCCCCAAACATAATACCCTATTTAGTGGTACTTGTGTTAATGTCAGAAATGTGCAACACATTTTTCATTGCCGTAATCATGCAACGGATAGCCCTAGTGGAATGTACATTAGTCTCGTCGTCGTCGACACTGGAGTCAGACTCCGTGTCGACATCTGTGTCTGCCATCTGAGGTAGCGGGCGTTTTTGAGCCCCTGATGGCCTTTGAGACGCCTGGGCAGGCACGGGCTGAGAAGCCGGCTGTCCCACGGCTATTACGTCATCCAACCTTTTATGTAAGGAGTTGACACTGTCGGTTAATACCTTCCACATATCCATCCACTCTGGTGTCGACCCCGCAGGGGGTGACATCACATTTATCGGCACCTGCTCCGCCTCCACATAAGCCTCCTCATCAAACATGTCGACACAGCCGTACCGACACACCGCACACACACAGGGAATGCTCTGACTGAGGACAGGACCCCACCAAGTCCTTTGGGGAGACAGAGAGAGAGTATGCCAGCACACACCACAGCGCTATATAATTAGGGATTTACACTATTACAGAAAGTGATTTTTCCCTATAGCAGCTATAATACACAGTATTGCGCCTAAATTTAGTGCCCCCCCCCCCCCCCCCGCTCTCTTTTTAACCCTTTGAGCCTGGAAACTGCAGGGAGAGCCTGGGGAGCTGTCTTCCAGCGGAACTGTGAAGAGAAAATGGCGCCAGTGTGCTGAGGGAGATAGCCCCGCCCCTTTCACGGCGGACTTCTCCCGCTCTTTTATTAATCTTATGGCAGGGGATTTTTACACATATATAGTTTATTAGACTATATTATGTGTTTTTTGCCATTTTTAAGGTAATCTAATTGCAGCCCAGGGCGCCCCCCCCCCCCAAGGCCCTGCACCCATCAGTGACCGGAGTATGTGGTGTGCATGGGGAGCAATGGCGCACAGCTGCAGTGCTGTGCGCTACCTTAATGAAGACCGGAGTCTTCAGCCGCCAATTTTCTCCTCTGAATCTTCCGTCTTCTGGCTCTGCAAGGGGGACGGCGGCGCGGCTCCGGGACCGGACGACCGAGGCTGGGCCTGTGTTCGATCCCTCTGGAGCTAATGGTGTCCAGTAGCCTAGAAGCCCAAGCTAGCTGCAAGCAGGTAGGTTCGCTTCTCTCCCCTAAGTCCCTCGTAGCAGTGAGTCTGTTGCCAGCAGATCTCACTGAAAATAAAAAACCTAACAAATACTTTCTTTACTAAGAGCTCAGGAGAGCCCCTAGTGTGCAACCAGCTCGAGCCGGGCACAGATTCTAACTGAGGTCTGGAGGAGGGGCATAGAGGGAGGAGCCAGTGCACACCAGATAGTACCTAATCTTTCTTTTAGAGTGCCCAGTCTCCTGCGGAGCCAGTCTATTCCCCATGGTCCTTACGGAGTTCCCAGCATCCACTAGGACGTCAGAGAAAATTAATTTAGCAATGTATTTAATAATGCTAGTATGCTGTAATGCACAATAAAATATATCATTCCCAGCATTTGGCTCCTAGCAGACAGTATTGCTGTTCATTGTCCCTTGGCCCTATCTATACTGTTTACCACTTTGCCAGGACCAGACAGGGATAAAAAGCACGCCAGACAGCATTCATGTAAATCTCCCAAGAACATTTGTAACAGACCCACAAGTCTTTCCATTGATGGTGAGTTATCAGGGGCAGCACAGGGCTTGAAAGTTGGCTAGGTCTGTGAAACACATTTAGGAAGAAAAACAAAACCATTTTGGATACCCAGCCAGCCCACTAACAATCCCAAACGCACGCATCCGTCTCTCACAAGCCCAGATTTCCAGTCTGAACCTTCTAAATTTAGATGCGACACTGGCAACAGAATCTGCTAGATACTATGCTGGGAGAACTTTGCCATAAAGCACTGCTCTCTGATAGATATTGGGGGTAATTTACTAACAAAATGCAATCCATTGTGCCACATGAGTCACCAATGAACTCCTTTATGTTGGTTCCTTTGTAGATTCCCTTAGGCAGGAATAACATTACAGCCAGGGCATATCATACTGTATAAGTGAGGGTGTATACGACATCTCTGAGTTCAAAGTTTATTGCAATACTCCACTGAAGGCCGGAGAGCCCCAGAATGGCTAAGCCTGGTCTTGGTTTATAGACCCCCCAACAGGACTCATGTTTCATTCATACCTCTTCCTTTCTACACAGAGGATATATGAAACCCATGAAATCTCATCCAGATTTGTGTTGATATTTGATCCATTGTTTGAGCCTGCAGGGAGATGCAGAGAAGGGGGAGAGGCACAACACAGAATGTAATGAGGGTACACAAAACACTGTAACACTGAGAGCGGAGACAAGAAGCTGCCTATGAAGTACCCAATATCTATGGAATCAGCAGACAGGAAAGAGACTTTACACATGTAAGCTGTACCAAAAAGGTATTTAGCTGTAGGATAACCGCAAAGTAGTAATGTATGAGCTCTGTGGTCCATGGTGTATAAGGATATCTATAAATTGTATATTTACACGGTCTGGGATATAACACCAGTACTTCTTGGGACCTGGGGTTTTCCGGATAAAGGAGTGTGTGCGCTCTGAAGCACTGTGCTTATAGTTACAGCCACAAAATAGAAATAAACAATTAAAAATGCCCACTCTTGTCCCATGCTATCCTTTGTATTCCCAATCTGATGACTCGGCTTATAGGCGCTCCTCTCCTTACACTGGCCACAGATAAATGTTCTACACAATGATATCTGTGTACAGTATGTAACAGAAGCAAGTATTCTTTCATCCTTTCTACATTTATATAAACTAATGCCGGGAGGGAATCCGACTGACGACTATCACTACTAAGCCTTGTGTCATATGTGCTGGGTCCAAGGACGGCTGTTCCCTACGCAGTGCCACCACGTTCAGATAACGCCTCCCCCCTTTACAAAAAAAGGTCTTAATAATACAAAATACATTTTAAGCCTAAAGTTCATCTAAATACACAGTCATGTTTATAAATAAAGATCATGTTAAGAATGTTCTACAAGCATTATGATACTAGATGAGATGGCTGGGCCCAATCTCTGTGTGCAGGGGACACTTCATAGATTCCTCCGGCAAAATTGGCTTCTGAACTCTTTCAACATCAGGGTTTCCTGTACAGCTGCGAGTGAGCGAGAACGGCTGATAAACTGTTCCACTCACACAATAACCTAATGGAAACACACTTGCTAGCTACAGTTTGGCTTTCCACTAGTAGAGTGACCTGAGTGATGGATCACTTTGGATCAGGTCGTGGAACATGCTGTGTCTGCTTTTGTGATCACCATAGTATACTGATAAATAATAGGGTCGCTATGTAAGGTGGAATGTTCTGCAGCCTCATACAAGGCAAACAGCCCTCATAATATTTATATAGAAAGACGCAGGACAAACATTAGCCCTACATGGCATATAGGGGCAGAGGTTCCTAGGGGGGAATCCAATTGCTGGCACTCATACCGTACTACACCCATGGTAGGGTGGTCTTCTGTATGCCGAATGTCGGGATCCCGGCGCACAGTATACCGGCGCCGGAATCCCGACACCCGGCATACCGACAACTATTCTCCCTCGTGAGGGTCCACGACCCCCCTGGAGGAAGAATAAAATAGTGTGGCGCGCCACCGTGCCCGCAGCGTGGCGAGCACAGCGAGCCCGCAAGGGGCTCCTTTGCGCTCGCCACACTGTCGGTATGCCAGCGGTCGGGCTCCCGGCGCCGGTATGCTGGTCGCCGGGAGCTCGAGCGCCGGCATACCGTTCTTACACCCCTTATGGTAGCCCCTACATCAAAGCTTGTAATGTCGATGGACACAATTTACATCGCACTGCACTGAATCCCCCTCTGTAAAGTTCACTCTTCGCACCAAAAGTTTCACCCAATTCAAAGACAGAACAAAAGAAAGACAGAAATACAAAATACACAGAAATACAAAATACACAGGGATGTATGTACACCTGATTGTTTATGTACATCTCCCACGGTTTGTGAGACTGCACATATGTAGGACAAGTCCGGCGAGATTGCACGTGGTGCTTCCAAGTTCCGGCCATTTGGAGGCAGGAGGTGCCTGCATTTACAGAAAACAGGGGCGTGCTGGCCCCGTTTTCTGGGAGTGGTGAGGCCAGTGTCCGTGTCTTCCGACGCAAATTTACTGGCCTTGCACGTAGGCAGGAGGTGGCTATTCTGTTTGCTTGGGGCAAAGGCTCCACTTTTCTTCAAGGTTTCATACATCTCTCCCTAAGTTTATATGCAGAACTTGCAAGTTGTATAGCTAGTTGTTGACATTCTTATAACAAACAATGTCGAGCTTAATGCAGAGCTGAAGGCATATAGGCACAAAGTAGTGATGGAAGATTTTAACTATCCAGAGATAAACTGGAAAAACGATTCATGTGATACTGCTAGGGGCAATATGTTTTTAAACACACTTAATGATAACTACTTAGTTCAACTAATTGAGTAACCAACTAGGTACAATGCAATCTTAGACCTGGTATTAACTAACAATGGGGATTTGGTATCAGGTATTATAGTAGGGGAACCCATAGGAAACAGCGACCACAATATGGTCACATTCAATATCAGTTTTCATAAACAGCCCTATACTGGCTCAACTAGGACTCTAAACTTTAGCAAAGCGAATTTTGAAAAGATGAGGGTATTTTTCAGGGATATTGAATGGGAAGGTTTGTTTTTAGGAAAAAATACTACGGAGAAATGGGAGGTACTAAAATTCCTGCTAGCTAAAAATACTCTCAAATTTATTCCTACGAGCAGCAAAAAAAGGAATAAAAATCATAAACTGATGTGGCTTAACAAAACGATAAAGGAACTTATGGGCAAGAAAAGTCGAGCATTTAAAAAATACAAATCTGACGGGGAAGCAGAGTCATTTCAGCACTATAAGGAATGTAACAAAATATGCAAAAAGGAAATAAGAGCGGCTAAAGTAGAAACTGAAAAACTAGTAGCAAAGGAAAGCAAAGCGAATCCCAAAAAATTATTTAAATACATTAATAGCAAGAGATTAAAGAAGGAGAGTATAGGCCCTTTAAAAGACAAGTTGGGAGTCTTAAGCAAAAATGATAATGACATAGCGGACACACTAAATTAGTTTTTTTCAACAGTATTTACTAGAGAGGACCCAATTCAGGGACTAACACATAATCTCAATAATGAGAATATCCTACTGATAGGTACTTATTTAAGCGAGGAAGTAGTCTGTGACCGATTAAAACATTTAAAGATTAATAAGTCACCAAGTCCCGATGGTATTCACCCAAGGGTTCTAATGGAGCTTCACTCTGAACTTGCAAAACCGCTATTTTTGATCTGTAAGGATTCAGTAATATCAGGTATGGTTCCCAAAGACTGGCGTATAGCGGAAGTAGTGCCTATATTCAAAAAGGGAAGTAAAGCTGAACCAGGCAGTGACGTGCGGTGGGGTGAGGCAGAGCCTTTCCTGTCATACTTGTGTTTAAACCAGAATTTTGTCTGAATAAAGTATATGGAAAATACTAATAATTTGTTAGAAATATCTTCTTTGTATTATTCTAATAATTTTTATAGCCCAAACTCTGGAGTAAAAAGTCTATGGCAGGTGAGGCAGTGCCTCACCTGATAATCTTTTCAGCACATCTCTGATCAAACCTCACCAAATTTTCAGGAGTTTATACTGCTGCACCTGTGTATAATGCCTAGATGTACCTTTCGGCTCATATATTGCATGGAAATCTGGCTCAGTGCCTCCTGAGCCATTTAGCTCACCGCATGTCCATAGAACCAGGTAATTATAGACCAGTTAGTCTTACATCTATAGTGGGGAAAGAATTGGAAGGTATTCTAATGAGATAGTATTCAGAAGTTCCTTGAAGTCAATAAGGTCATTAAAAGGAATCAACATGGGTTTATGAAGGACAGATCCGGTCAAACCAACTTACTTGGCTGTTATGAAACAGTAAGCGCAAACCTAGATCAGGGTAAAGAGGTGGATGTAATCTTTTTAGATTTTGTAGATTTTGCCAAAGCATTCGACACTGTACCACACATGAGACTTATCTACAAGCTACAAGAAACAGGGCTAGGAAGCACAATATGCACTTGGATCAAAAACTGGTTAGATAATAGGGAGCAGCGCGTTGTGGTTAATGGATCTTTTTCAAATTGGACTGAAGTGGTAAGTGGTGTGCCGCAAGGCTCAGTATTAGGACCGCTATTGTTCAATATTTTCATTAACAACCTAACAGAAGGTCTAGAGAGCAAATTGTGTAAAGTTGTAAATGCGGAGGGGGATGCTGAGTCGCTTCAGAATAACTTAGTTAAATTAGAAGCTTGGCCAGCGAAATGGAGAATGCGCTTCAATACAGACAAGTGTAAGGTAATGCACTGTGGTAACAAAAACAAAAATAACACCTACCTACTAAATGGGGTAAAATTAGAGGATTCTGTACTGGAAAAGGACTTAGGTGTCCTCATAGATAGCAAACTAAGCAGTAGTACCCAAAGTAGTACTACAGCAAAGAAGGCTAATAAGATATTAGCATGCATAAAACGGGGAATTGATGCTAGGGACGAGAGTATTATACTCCCGTAATATAAATCACTTGTGAGGCCACACCTTGAATACGGTGTACAATTCTGGGCACCTTACTACAAAAAGGATATCCTGGAGCTAGAAAAGGTTCAGAGGCGGACGACCAAACTAATTAAGGGTATGGAGACGCTGGAATACGAGGAAAGGCTTGCAAGGCTAGGCATGTTTCCACTGGAAAAGAGGAGATTAAGAGGGGACATAATCAACATTTACAAATATATAAGGGGACAATATACAGATCTTGCGCAGGACATGTTTTTGGTTAGATCAACACAGAGAACTCGTGGACACTCCTCAGGTTAGAGGAGATTCCGCACAATACGGCGTAAAGGCTTTTTTACGGTAAGGACGATACGTGTTTGGAATTCCCTGCCTGAGGGAGTTGTAATGGCCGACTCAGTCAACACCTTTGAGAATGGGTTAGATAAATTCCTAATGGATAAGGATATCCAGGGTTACGGGGCATAGTCAAGCACTATGGTTATTATAAAAAAGAGGGGTAAAACGTAACGGCAGTCATCAACTTCAGTCAAAATGTTATACAAAATAATCGTGCATAGGAGGCCACAAATAGGTTGAACTCGATGGACAATTGTCTTTTTTCAACCTTAGATACTATGTTACTATGTTACACATTGAGTTATATGAATCTTGATATGCATCGCATCCTTCCCCTCAATCCATACGCTTGGCTTGCTACTCGTCATCTTAATGGCACAGTCTATGGGGCAGATTCAATTAGCCCTAAGCTATACTATTCAACCAACAGTCGCTAGCCCGCACGTTAAGCCGCAGAGGTGCACTTAACGCAGCTGTTTCAAAATCCACGTTAAATGCACCCTCTGGAACTTAAAGTGCGGGGTTACCCCATAGATTCCGGCACTTAATTCAAAATCTGTGTTTTAATGTGTCTGTATACTATGCGGGGGTACTGACTAATAATTCAATAGCTCAGAGCATTAAACTGTATCTTTGCCCACAAGGTAAGCAACACAGGTAGCTGAACCTATACATGGTGCAAATTATATGCCTGGAAACAGGTGTATTGATGCAGTTTCGTCAATACACCTGAGCCCTGCCTACATGAGATCACCAGTTACAAGCCTTCAGTCGCAAGTGGAGAGGAGACTGAAATGTGTACGACTCTGCATAGCCATACTCGTGTACACTGAAATCCAGAACATACACACAAGGCCTGATTCATGTTTGTAAGTAAAGCAAAAAAAGCAAGCAACTGGACAAAACCATGCTGCACTGCAAGTGGGGCAGATGTAATGTGTGCAGAGAGGTTTACATTTAGGTGGGGTGTGTTCAAACTAAAATCTAAATTGCAGTGTAAAAATACACGCAACATATATCTCTGTATCAGCCTCATTTTCTACAAAATCTTGCACATTCTTGCTAAATTCAGTATTTGTTCAAAACGCAATCAAAAAGAAGCTAACGCATTTCATGGCTTCTGTCATCACAGTCATGAATAAACTGCTGCATAAACAATGTTTAGTACATAACAAAAACAACTTGCAAAGAAGAAGAAGAAAGAAATGCTCATCGCAGACATAGCATTACACATGTCTGCCCTACATATGTAAATTGATTACATTTGATATGAAACACACACTCAAGTAAACACAAGTTTTGGAACATTTAATTAACACCTTACCCAGAGACACATAAAACAAACAACAGCATTAGGTCTAAATCTTGGAATTCCGACATGATGACATACAGATTACTCAGACAGACAGATGGGGGGGAAAAAAACATTTAACTAGCGCAATACCCAGATGTCCTGAAACTGCAGTGCCAAGCACAGCAATATGTAAAAGGTAGCCTCCGTATGCTCAAAGCCTAAATACTGTATGTCCGAAAAACTGTTTTCCATGGAAATCTCAAGCAAAATGAGAGGATCCAACTAAAAAAAGGGCTAAGCTGGTAACACAAACCAACAGCCAAACTGAACAGAACATCCCCCAATTGTTCCACGTTATGCTGAGAATTTAGCATGGACTGGAAAGAGATGTAATATATAATTATTCGTTGTAACGGGATGTAGTTATGTGACCAGCGGTCGGGACACCACCGGTCACAATACAGGCGCTTACATCCCGAGCCCTCACTATCCCGACGGTCGGCATGCCAACCACTAGGGACTGTTCCCACTCGTGGGTGTCCACGATACCCATAAAGTGGGAATAGAACCTTTGGTGAGCACAACAAGCCACCAAGCCTGCTGCGTGGCGAGCGCAGCGAGCCCGCAAGGGGTTTTGTTTTGCGCTCGATCCCCGGGATCCCGCCGTCGGTATTGTGACCGGCATTCTCATTACCACCGGTCACATATACCCATCCTGTTGTAACATATGACTATTGTGAGTAAATCCAAACATATGCTCTAAGTAATAGCTCTGCCGCCCATCTACAACCCATTTCCATTTTTCCCCTGGTCCTGTCTTCCGCCCTTTAAACATATCTCAAATGTCCTCTTGCATTAACTCGGAAGGTCCAGATTCCTAAACACTGGAGGGCACGCCTTACCTCCCTCCCCCCCCCCCCTTTCACAAGCCTGAGTGGGCACAAGTTGAATCATGGCAATGTGCTCATTCACCCCAGTCACACCTGCATGTGTTACTGCCAAGATGCTGACACCTGCGATAACCTTTGTGAATATCTGTGTGCGCCGCCACCAGCTGCTGTATACCACCCACTGCACTGTATAATTGTAGCAGCGCCCTCGGCTCCTTCTCTGCCGAGCGCACAGCTACCAATACACCGGGCGATGCTGCTGCTGCCTGGTCCTTTTGGTCTGGCATTCAGGGACGAGGATAAACATCATGACGTCTCTCCCAGTCAAGTCTAACAGTGCAGCACTGCGTAAAAGAGACGCTGACCAGCTATCTATCAGAACTCCGCCAGCAGAGGTTTGACCCTGGAAACTTAGGGATCTAGTTACTAAGCCTTGGAGAGAGATAAAGTGGAGAGATAAAGTACCAGCCAATCAGCTCCTAAATGTTATTTTTCAAGCACTGCCTGTAATATGGCAGTTT